>NC_041384.1:439196483-439242510 GCF_002162155.2 Triticum dicoccoides
CTGAAAGATGGCAGTCGTTGGCTTCAGCCCCCACGCACATAGTGCGGGGGTGCTCGCAGAAGACGCATTTTCACACTTAACCCAACGTCTTGGTCCTACAAAGGAGGTGATAGCGCAGCGGGCTAGGCAACCAGACTATAATGCTTTAACACTTTCACTTAGCCATAGGAGTTTGACAGTGAGACTATTTAGGTAGCCCCTTGGTGGCAACTGCACTCGTCCGAGTTCGGGGCGCGTATGTGCCTGACCGGGAAGCGGCCCTTCGTTAAAGCAGAGGAATCCGATAGATTCCGATAGGTCATCGAGTGGCTGACCAGTCTCACGCTACATCATGACAGTTAGTTTTCGGCTTTCTCTACTGAGGTGCTCGCCCGGCCGAACCGGGGCACAATTGCAGTAGTTCTCCTGGTGCTACCTTAGCCGATAGAGCGGAACGTAAGGTAGCCGAACTCAGGAGTCGGGCAACCCAACATTTGACCAAAGACATGATTCGGAGCTGATGCATATAATGCCAAAACTCGCGACGCCGAACAATCCCTAAGGTGTTCGGTCTTTATGAGTGCGGGCGAAACAACACTCTTTATTAAAAAAGCCCCTAGTGTCCAGGTACGTGCAAAAATTCTGACGTGGCCACATGCCAAGACGCCAGCCTCCTCCTTGGTTATAATAGAAAGAAAAAACCAGGGGATGTGTAGCAACAAGAGACAGTAAAAAAGGTTTACGCAGGGTCTTAATCTAAAAAGAATCCTTTAGGTCGGGTCCCTACTGCACGTCTGCGCCTGTGTCTCCGTTGTGCCGTATCCTGGACGGGCGCCGCACGACGTTCATCTGTAAAAGAGAGGAACTGAGTTGAAAACGGGTCGTGCCGAAAAAGTTTAAAATAAGCAAAGTATAAAGTAAGATATATAAGATTGAGCTTTATTGTCTCTTATTGTATATGCGTGGAGCCCCTAGTGCTGGGGTATATGGCTTCTAGGCCTGCATCAATGATGATTTTGCACCGAACTCGTCTATCCACATTCGTGGTCTTGAATGACCTATTTCGAAGTTTTTTGGCCGGTGAGGCCATTTTGCTGTGGGGCTGTTAAAGCGGCCGCACAGTCCTCTGCTTGGGGAGGCGCACTTTAGTGCTTCCCCTTCAAAGAGATGATGCCTCGTGGACCGGGCATCTTAAGCATAAGAGATGCATAATGCGGTATTGCGTTAAAGCGAGCGAAAGCTTCGCGTCCCAATAGTGCTTGATAGCAACTTGAGAACGGGACGATATGGAAGGTCGGCTTTTCGCGGCGGAGGTTATCGGCAGAGCCGAATACGACTTCGAGCTGGAGAAAACCCATACAATGGGTATCCGGACCAGGTATTACCCCTTGAAAGGAGGTTTTGCTGCGGCGGATTCTTGCTGGGTTTATCCCCATGTGCTGGATTGTATCCTGATATATCAGGTTTAGTCCACTGCCGCCGTCCATAAGGACATTTGAAAACTGGAGTCCGCCAATTATTGGATCGAGTATCAAGGCAGTCTAGCCTACACTCTTGATATTCCTAGAATAATCTAGCTGATCGAAGATGATCGGTTTTGACAACCAGTGGCAGGACCCTTTGGGGATGGGCCGTGTGGTGTGTACCTTTACGGGCGCCGCACGTTTTGTTATGTGAAGTGAGTTCACTGTTTTTACTTCTTGTGGGAAGTTCTTTTGTTTCCTGGTGCTCTGCTTTTGGGGTTCGTCCTCGTCTTCGCTTGGTGTGTCGAGCCCCTTGTGTTCGGCATTGAGTCTGCCGGATTGTTTGAAAACCCAACAGTCTCTGTGGGTATGGTTAGCAGGCTTCCCGAGAGTACTGTGTATCTGACATATCCTGTCCAGGATTTTATTTAGGTTGGATGGATCGTCCCTGTTATCCTGGGGGGGCGATTTTTCCTGATTCTGTCGTGAGCCTTTGAATCCGGCATTGACTGCCGTGCTCTTCGGACTTTTGTCCTTAGTCCAGCGACGGTCCTTGTTGCGTCGCGGTTTTCCGTTTCCATCCCTAGTTTTGGATGTACTTGGGTCGTTGGGGCTGCACCTTGCCAACCAGCTGTCCTCCCCTGCACAAAAGCGGGTCATGAGGCTTGTTAGTGCGGCCATTGTTCTTGGCTTTTCTTGGCCGAGGTGTCTGGCGAGCCATTCGTCTCGGACGTTATGCCTGAAAGCTGCTAAGGCTTCGGCGTCCGGACAGTCGACTATCTGATACTTTTTAGTGAGGAATCTATTCCAGAACTGCCGAGCTGATTCTCCGGGTTGTTGAGTTATGTGACTAAGATCGTCTGCATCCAGAGGGCGGACATAGGTCCCATGAAAGTTTGCTCGGAAAGCATCCTCGAGCTCTTTCCAGCTTCCAATTGTGTTTTCGGGAAGGCTTTTAAGCCAATGCCGGGCTGGCCCTTTAAGCTTAAGGGGTAGATATTTTATGGCGTGGAAATCATCTCCTCTAGCCATGTGTATGTGGAGGATATAATCCTCGATCCAAACTCCAGGGTCTGTTGTTCCATCATATGCCTCTATGTTTACGGGTTTGAATCCCTCTGGGAATTCATAGTCCAGGACCTCATCGGTGAAACATAGGGGGTGTGTGGCGCCCCTGTATTTGAGTGTGCTGGATTCTGATGATGGCTTCATAGCGTTGCTTACGAGACCTTGCTTTCTTGGCCCATAGATGGACCTGACTGGGCAATGATGCGAATCCTTAAGTGGGTCACATGCCGATTTAGGTGCGGCGCCGCTTGCCGCTTTATGGGGTCGTCTATCCGACCGTGTGGCTTTTTCATTTTTTGAATGTGAGGGCTCTAGGGCCTCTTCGTCGAATTCAGGCAGTAGCTTTCTTTTCGGATAGCTTTTAGTGCGGCGACTGTCGCCGTACTTATCTGTGGTATTGATTACTTTGCTCCATCTAATCTGGAGTGCATCTTCCGCTGTTTTTCGCTTCCGCTTCTGCTTTTTTAGGCTGCGTGCAGTTGCAACGAGCCTCTCGTGGAGATTCTTCTGCTCCATAGGTTTATCCGGTGTAAGGTCGTCCGGAATGTCGTTTTCGCCGGAGGCGGGATGTTCGGTTTCTCTATCCGTGTTGCCCTGTTCGGACGGTTGCTCTAAGGCCTGCTCGTCGTCTACCGGCTCGTCCTGCTCTATGGCTGGGTTTTTGTCGAGGTGGGGCTTGGGTCGGCGTTTACACCGACGCTTTGATTGTTTTTCAGGGGGTCGATCTCCCGTCCCATCCCCTTTTTCCTCGTTGTCACTTCCTTTAGGGGTGTCCACCATGTACACATCGTGAGATGAGGTGGCTGTCCAATGCCCTATGGGCGTTGGTTCGTCGGTATCTCCTGCATCGTCATCCATGCTGTCGATGTCTCCGGAGTCGAAGTTGAGCACGTCGTTTAAATTGACGACAGTGGCTACCAAGTGGGTGGTGGGTGGGCTTTGAATTTCTTCATCGCCTGTATCCCATCCTCGCTGACCGTAGTTCGGCCAGGGCTCTCCTGATAAGGAGAGAGACTTGAGAGAGCTCAGGATATCGCCACAAGGCGAGTGCTGAAAGATGTCTGCGGCGGTGAACTCCATTATCGGCGCCCAATCGGATTCGATCGGCAGGGGCGCGGGGGGTTCGGAGTTCGGAAAGGAGTTTGGATCCTCGGAGTCACGGATCATGCAGAGTGTGGGGCTAGCGTTCGGCTCGATCTCCTTTGAGATCGAAGCCCCCGAGGTGACGTCCAACCGCTCATCCTCGATTGGCGCAATAGGCTCCGAGTTAGGGGTCGGAACCGATGCGCGTGCGGCCTCCAGGACACTGTCCGGAGGCAGAGCTAGATCATGCCCCTCGAGATAGTGCGGCGCGCTTGGCCGTGGCTCGAACCCGTCGAAGATCAAGTCTCCGCGGATGCCAGCCGTGTAGTTTAAGCTTCCAAACCTGACTTGATGGCCAGGGGTGTAGCTTTCGATCTACTCCAGGTGGCCGAGCGAATTGGCCTGCGGAGCGAAGCCGCCGAAGACGAAGATCTGTCCGGGGAGAAAAGTCTCAACCTGGACCGTATCGTTGTTGATGATCAAAGGAGCCATCGGGCCTAAAGGCGACGACACAGAGGAACTCTCAATGAAAGCACCAATGTCGGTGTCAAAACCGGCGGATCTCGGGTAGGGGGTCCTGAACAGTGCGTCTAGGCCGGATGGTAACAGGAGGCAGGGAACACGATGTTTTACCCAGGTTCGGGCCCTCTTGATGGAGGTAAAACCCTATGTCCTGCTTGATTAATATTGATGATATGGGTAGTACAAGAGTAGATCTACCACGAGATCAAGGAGGCTAAACCCTAGAAGCTAGCCTATGGTATGATTGTTGTATATGGAGTTGATTGCCTACGGACTACAACCCTCTGGTTTATATAGACACCGGATAGGGTTAGGGTTACATGGAGTCGGTTACAATGGTAGTAGATCTGGAATATCCGCATCTCCAAGCTTGCCTTCCACGCCAAGGAAAGTCCCATCCGGACACGGGACGAAGTCTTCAATCTTGTATCTTCATAGTCCAGGAGTCCGGCTAAAGGTATAGTCTGGCTACCCGAACACCCCCTAATCCAGGACTCCCTCAGCAAGGGGCTCACAACGGAGCGTAGGGAGGCGGCAGTGGGCTCGGGGAGGGTTCGAGGTCGCGTCCGGCGAGGAGGGGACGAGGACGACATGCGGCGGCGGTGGGCGTCGAGTTTCCGGCGAGGTGCGACGGGGTCGAGGTCGGTGATGAGGCGAGTCCGCGGTGTCAGGCGGGCGATGCGCGAGGGAGAGCAGGGGCGCAGAGGAGGCCCTGGGGGGCGGCACCGGCGCCGACTGCGGTGGCCGTAGCGGAGGCCGCTGCCCCCGATCTAGATCGGGGGAGGGGTAGAGGGAGCGAGAGATGTGGGGGGTCATGGGAGGAGTGGGGGGGTTACGGGCTAGGGTTCTGGTCGGGGTGGGGATAAGGAGGGGGAGGTGGGCCGGCCTGGCTGAAGTGGGCCGAGGCCCAATGGGAGGCCAGGGGCTTTGGCCTTTTTTTTGCTTTTGTTTTAACTTTTGCTTTTCTATTTAAAAGAGCTACTGAATTATTTTTGTTAAATGTGGCACTTTGCACAAAAATAGATAGGAATAAAGTGAAGTTGCATAAAAAGTTTGGGGTCAAAAGGAGTTGGCTAACCATTTTTAGAAATTGGAAAGGCCAATTTAATTATTGTTGGACCACAAGATAAAATCCCAGGGGCATTTTGGGAACTCAAATGAGGTTGGTTCCAACTTGATAAATATCCAAGGATTATTTGCCACCTTTTGAACATTTTAGTTTTCATGCTTGACAAACTTGGATTTTTGACTTTAAATTTTGAATTTGAATTTGAATCATGATTTGGATCAAGTGAGGATTAGCAACAGTTATGTGATGACGTGGCATCATTAGCGGAGGATTACTCTAGCTTAATTATCCGGGCGTCACAAGTTTGGCAATGTATTAGATAATGTTCTACTGGTCATGAAACAAACCATGTATAGAGCTAGGTCGAGGCGAGGTGGAGGATTCATTAGTATAAGTCAGGAAATGCCCATCAAAGAAATGGAAGCTGCTTGGCTAAAGAAATTCAGGGTGGTGCCTTAGAGCATCAAGCGGTGATAATGTCATCACATCTTAGAATTTCCAAATGGTCTTCTAAAAATTATTCTGGACTATTTTCACCAATCAATCTCAAGCACGACCTCATCATCAATGCGACAGGTATGTGGTTAGCAGAAAAAAAACTAAAAGTGCCTTCCTTCAGCCCATGACCCCTGCATGTTGCATGTCCCTTATGTCTTTACCAAAGGCCATGAGGGCCATTCAGTGCAGTACATAACATACAATGATCTTCCACATTAAGTCTTGCACATAAAAAAATCTAGGCAGCAGCTCATTATTTATATTGTGCTAGATTTCTATTTCTCTTTTTTGCGTTCTGGTTCAATTTTGTTTTGAAAAAAGAAATAGTACCCATGACAACATACTATGTTTTGGCCAAAGAATATTTCGGAGTGTCCCTTAGGAAATCAAGAGGAGATAACGCCGTCAAATTTAGGTTTTGCAAATGGCTTTTTAAAAGTCCTTAACTCATTCTCACGTATGTTTGCACGATGGATCTCAGGCACAACTCATCGACGATTTCCACATAAGCTTGGAACCAATTAAGAATTGCATCGCTTGGACACACGAGAGAGTCTGATGTTACGAGAGCACATGAAGACAAGGTAGCTAATGTTCTTGCTCAAGATGTCAACCACATCTTCATAGCCTGATTCTCGTGCCTTTCGTGTTGTGTTCTCCCATTGCAACGCACGGGCCCTTTTGCTTGTAAATCCAATGGTTGTGGATGACACAATCATTTGTTGACCAAGTTGACAACGCCCTGAGTAGGCTTCGACCTATTGGCCCACATGTCATCCTGCAAAAATGTGGCATATATTTAACCCATGTTTTCTCGAATCTACAGTCCATTTTCTAGGCCGGGTGAACAAATATTTTAGCATCAATCAGGCCCATTTATATTTTCTAAGAAATCCCAGCCCATTTGCACTTCCTTCAAGTACACGTATTAGGTGGGCTCGTTATATATACTCCCTCCGTCCGGAAATACTTGTCATCAAAATGGATAAAAGGGATGTATCTAGATGTATTTTAGTTTTAGATACATCCCTTTTTGTCCATTTTGATGACAAGTATTTTCGGACGGAGGGAGTATAATGTTATGTTAGAAGGAGCAATTAATATCAAAGAATAAACCAGAGAGGCACATTTTTATATATATATATATAATTAAGAAATTAGCGAGTTATTGCTCAAAATAAAAATGAGTGCATTATTATTAAATTGGTCCTTAAAATCTTCGCAAGCTTTTGTACGCAATCACCAGGATTTTCCTAGCGTGTGAGTCAAAAACAACCAGGATTTTCCTTGCCAACTTCCGTTAAATATTTACTTTTATAAATTGGGATGTTTTTATAATGTATATATAAGTCTCTATAAAATATACGATAATAGTAATAATATAAATATATATAATGTGGTTAGAACGGAAAACATAAATTGGACACATCATTATTTTTATAAGAGACCTGCATTTTATACCCCACAGTAGGCATACTAACAAGTTCACACAGAAATACAATAGAAAAGGTAAACATTCATATCAAACTCAGGTTCACAGGACACGTTCATATCCATAGCCAACATTCACAATCAACAACTCAAAAGATTCATATATATACAAGCTCAGCATATCTATGCATCCAAATGATTGATAGATCACACGACAATATTCATACATAATTTACAAAAAGATTCGGATATACACATGTTCAGTATGTTTATGCATCCAAATGATTGAGATCACAGCCAATATGATCAATGGACAAATTTTAATTACCTAGGGTACAGACTGGTAAATGGTGTTCAATCGGAGGTACTTCTTGCTAAAATTAGTTCTTGTATGAGTAAACTTTCGAGTACATAAGAGGCAGCACAGACAATCTGAACTTTGCTTGTAGGTTTATCCTCAAATAGTGGCCTCGTGCCCAGGGAGGTTTGAGCAACTTGGACACTACTTTCATCCAACCAGTTTACTGGGTCATCTTGGTCCTGTATCTCGCCAAAATTCTACATTGAAGACGAGAAAGGAGGCGGTTGAGAAAATGAACCACCCAAATTTTTTGTGCAGTTCAACTGAAATGGAGCATCCTTGGCGTGCAGATTGATTAAGTGCCAGATGAATATACGCGTCAACCAACTTGTCTGGAATCTTTAGGCTCCATGCCATATAGTTCGCTACCATATGTGCCGATAACCAAAAGGCACAAGTTGGGACCAAAGACTGGACTGCGTTTTTCTGGGCTATGCACCAAGCAATATTTTTGGCGTTCACTCTCCTAACACTTGGAGTTTGACAATTGGTTGACGTTGGTTGATACTCAAATGAATATAGGCACTTCTTGTCAACATCGATGCTTGTCTGAGTGAACTTTGGAGTACATAGCAGCAACATAAGTACCTGTCCATCTGATCATTTTGTGCAGTTCTACTGAAATCACCCGATGTAATGATTTGCTTGAGAGTTCAGGCTCCAAATTACTCCTTTATAAAATCGGCAAACAGTAGCACAATACCAAATTACCAATACATATGATAGGCACAATAATCAGGATAAAGACCAGTACCAACCTGTGTGAGGTAGCATATCAATTACTATTTCCTTTGACTGGAAGCCGAGATAAGCCAAGCGACTGACAGCAAAGGAAGAAAGCATGCGGATTTTAGCGACTGACAGGAAAGGACGGAAGCTCTCGAGGCAATGAAGCACCCCAAGTTTTTGTGCAGTTCCACCAAAATCGAGCATCCCTGTTGGCACATATATTGAGAGAGTGAGATTATTGTGATAGTGGGACTAGTTTATGAAACACACACTAACAAATAGAAGCACCCTCATTATCTTAATGGGTAAAGTTAGCAACATAGTAGTCTTGCTTAAAGAAAGGTATTAGTTTATTTAATCAGTGCCAATTAGCTCAACTCAACACTCAAAGCATTGCCATTTATCATAGGTTGCAAAACTTTAACATGCAAAGATAAAGGAGTTTCTCATGATAGTAGCACGATACAAATAGAGATGACAGCAAACTAATATGGATGAAGGCCTTAGGCCCGTGCCAACCTGAGAAAAAAAGCTTATTCATGTAGTCCCATAAGAGATGATAAAGCACTCACTAGAATCACACAATAGTATATATTTTTGTGCACTTCAAATGTATGGTTGAAATCACTCTTGTTTACCAGTGCTGAGATTATATCGAAAGATTATCAAGAACTTCCAGCAGAGTTAAAGCACTGGCTGGGATACAGTTCATTGTATTGTCTTGTGTAGTTCCATTTAATGTATGATTGGCACAACATGATCCCTGTTTGCACAAGTAGGAACAAGGTGAAACCTTCATTAGCTTAGTGAGAAAGGATAGGAAGACATTAGCATATTACTCAACCAGTAGCACCAAATTCATGATGGACAATACGCAAAACATTGCCTCATTGAACAAATGGCAATAAATTGACATGCAAAACAATAGCACTATTATGTCATGACACTAATAATCTTCCCTCCCTGCTCCACCACATGATTCACCTCCATAGACAAACATACACACGTACATGATTCAGCATAGGGTCCTACTAAATATTTGTTTAACTCCAACAGGAAAATTAGGCAGTAATAAATTAGTGGTACTTAAGTACTCCTAATTAATTAAGTGAGACAGCAGAAGTGGAAGGGCTCCCTGGAGGATCGTCTCACATGTAAGGTAGTCGTTGCTGGAGCCCTTGAATGGCCTCGACTGAGGCCTCTGGCTTCAGCAAGATCGCCTTGGCACTGTTTATTCTTCTTCTTCCTCTTCATGCTCTGTTTCTCTTTCTCCTCACTAGTTGGTGAAACCAAGTACATGATTGGCCTTCTAATTCAGAATTGGTTTTGTCGGTGAGGGAGTACAAGTGTACTAGTAAAAAACAGCATTATTTTCTCATGGCAGTCAGAAAATAGAGATGAACACATGCATTAAATATCATTCTTACCTAAAGGAAGGTTATGGCACCAATATGGATGATGAGGATTGGAACACAGATCTCCCTTTGTGCAGTTCCACCAAAATGAACCAACTGTTCCATTCTGACATTCCAGTTAAACAGCACAAAAGTCACTTGTTTTAAGAAGAGTTTTGTGCAGTGCACCAAAAGGTCACAACATCAACCAGGTGAATTGGATATCCTGTTTGCACAAAAAGGCACAGAGGAAACAGTCAGATTCTCTAACAATTACAGGCAAAAAAATTGGCTAAACTTGTCATGGCTTATAACAGTGGGTGCACCAGCAGTCCAGCACCATGTACGTAAACAGGGGCATAAAGTAGTGATTCATAGTTTGTTGCCCCGAGAAACAAACATCCAATAAACATATCTGGGTTGGTCCCATTTTTGTTCACTCTAGCCACCTACTCCTATGTGTGGATAGCAAATCTAGCCCTGGTCATACCACTGTGTACAGTGTTACCCCTATACTTCCCTTTTCGACCAAGAGACCGGTTGGATGACCAGTCTGTACTACTTTCACCCCCTTTCCTTCCTGTTTGTACCAAGTCTGATGTACATACTAAATTCCCCCACCCCCACTTTATTTCTTGTTTGAACCAAGTACTCCCTCCGTCCGGAATTACTTGTCATCAAAATGGATGTGTCTAGAACTAAAATACATCTAGATACATCCATTTCAATGACAAGTATTTTCGGACGGAGGGAGTACAAGATTCGACTCCATGAAGTAGCTTTACCTCTAACAATAGAAGAAGAAAAATGTGACGTTGGACCATCCGATCGAGAGGGGCTAAGAGGTAGAAAATGATGCACATGCAGCGACGTAGCAAGCTGGGGAAGTTTAGCTAAGGCGGTTTCGAACGAAGATATACCTGAAGGTCATCGGGATGTGGATAGGTGGGCGGCGGGAGGCCGGATCCACCCACAGGCAATAATGAAGGGATCAGAGGACCTCCTGCGTCGGCGCTCAGCCAGAGATAACGGTGCGGCCGGCAGTGGGTCTCCTCCCTCGCTGTCGACGATGGCCTAAACGCTGCCCCTCCTCCCCTTCACCGGCGAAGGGGGATACATCCGGATCTGTAACCAGCGGTGAGGATAGAAAGCCAATGTTTTTTGAAGGGAGAAAGACAGTGTTACTACCCCTATCTTGTTTAAATCCGGAGAGGATGAGAGTGTGTGAATAGAGCAACCCTAGCAAGCAAGCGCGGTATATATATATATATACATAGTGAGCAACCCTAGCAAGCAAGCAACCCCTATCTTCGTCAACTCATACAAGACCGAGAAATTTGATTACTACAATGCCCTCTCCCTCGCGGGCTGAGCTCCGGTGCCTTAACTGCACCTGCCTTTGGCTGCATGATAGGAGGGCCAACCACCTGTTGGGCCCACCTATCATGGACGCAAAGGCAGGAGCAGTAAGTTGAAGCTTTCGCTATCCCTCCTGCACGAGGTGGGAGGACATGCAACAGTGGATTCGATACTGTAGAAGTAGGAGTAACATCATTATTGTTCGTCTTCTCGAAGAGGCGAAGAGCCAAGCGCAACCCGAACGTGGCAGTTGTGAACGCTCGCGTGGTGCGGTTCCTTGGAGTACTAGCCAGGCTCTTGCATGAGACAAAATTGCTATTGTTTAACAATTAAACTCCCTTATCCATTGGTTGATACTCATTCTGCATAGGTCCACGCGCTTAGCACCATTTCCTCCTGGGTCACCAATGTTTATTTGCTAATTAATAGAATTGCATGCAATGAACTAGCCATTGCAAGTCATTAAAAGCATGCACACCTCTCATCTCTTATTGGTTGATATGTCAAGAAACAAGAAACAAGGTAGAAGTTAATGCACTGCGCCTAAGTGTTTTGGGACTATTTGGTTTTCGTAAGATGACTTACACACCTAGACGGAGGGAGTAGTACAGCCCTGTAAACCGGAAAGGAGTATTTGCCTTTTTAGAGATTTCAACAAGTGACTAGACTACACCGTGTGCAGTACTCCCTCCCTTCCGGTTTATAGGGCTCAAATCTCAAATCTCATGAACCAAGGCATTTTGCGATTGGAGGAATGTATCTCGTACTTTACAAAACTACCCTAATTAAACTCATGCATTAATTACGTAGTTCTCTCGTTTTCCTCTCCGCCTTGGTCGCGGTGCACAATATTGAGCACTCATATATGACTAGCGCTCTATCTACATGCGGGACATTTCAAAGCATCCGGGCCCGTGTGCCATCCACCAAATCACAGCGAGGTGCTACAGTCGAGACTCACCTATAACCCTGGTGTGGCCGTCATGACCCGTCATATCACAAAACCCACACCTTTACCAGAAGTGATAAGGTGGCCTCCAAGTTGGACTGGACGAAGCAACCATCATTTCACTGGAATGCTCGTTCAAGCCCTTTCTTCGCTTTCTTGAAGAAAACCTCATTCCAGGCTACTCACTTCTGCCATTTTTCTTCTGTACCGGCGAAGGAAAGGTGGGCGAATCAGTTATGCTGCTATATTTTCATTCCAAGAATCTTCTTTTTGCGAAGCACCGACCGATTCTCACATCCTATTCTTTTCCCATTTTCATTGCGATTATGATTTCCTTTCGATTGCTTTTTGTTTGTTAGTTCATTGATGGATCCTGGAGCACTAGGAAAAGAGTTGCCGGCGGACAACCCACTAGAGACAGCGATCTCCAGGAAGCGAGCACCGACCAACGAGTTGACCATGTTTGCGGGCCAACCCATGGAGACGAAGAACTCCAAGAAACAAGCATTGGCCAAAGAGTTGAGGACGTTGGCGAACGAACTCCCCAAAGGAAGTTGGAAGAACGGCAAGGGCCCCACCGTGCCTACCCCAAGAACTCTGATTGCCACCTATGTGAGGCTCAAGACTGAGTTTGAGGAGATAGTCGCCGTTGAGAAGCAGTATTCCCCTGGCAAGGTGATGGCCCCCATCGAGGACGAGGAGATGGCCCCCGGAGGGATGAGATCCCCCGGTGAGCTGCACAAGGTAAAAAATAATGGCTTATTACCATATTTGTGGTTTTTGATTATTTGCAATGTGCTTGCTAACATGTTAGGGTTGTGCAGGTGCGGTGGACGTCCTTGATGATTCCGATGTCGTGGCCCGTCCTGTTGGCATCGCCCCGGAGATCGATTCCGATGCCGCTGTCCATCCTGTGGACATCGCCCTAGAGATCAATTCCGATGTCGCGGTCAGTCCTGCGGACATCGCCCCAGAAATCGATTCCCATGCCACTGTCCGTGCTGTGGTCATTGCCCGAGAGATCGATGACAAGAAATAGTTGGTCACGCCAATCCTTCAGGGTAGTTTGCATTACCCTGTGTTTAATTACCAGAACGATGCGTGTTATCAAACCATCTTAGGGCTAGTGCACTGTCTTGTGTGGGCGGATCTTGCTATTTTGTTTGATAATGAATCATGCGATGAATCATGCGAACCCTCTCCGAGTTATGGAAACAGATGTATCCTCACCAGCTTTTGATGTAATATATGGCATGATTAGATGTAAGTTTGAACTATTTATCATATCAGCAGGGCTTGTTTGATGATTCTTGGTGTTAGTAGGCTAGCTACTGTGCGAGCTATAGTACTTGCAAAACACTCACCGAAGAGAAACGTTGGGGCTGATGAGCTCGTGGTACGCTTATACTTATCCCTCGTCGATCGACCAATAGCCCTAGCTCCTTAAATTGTAGGCTTAGCGATCGATGACCTAGGCGGGCTAGTTTGGCCTAGTGGGTTTCACTGATATGACGAGCAACACAAAATCATAGCAGTGCAGAGACGTACTCCCTCCGTTCCAAAATAGATGACCTAGGCGGGCTAGTTTGCCCTAGTGGGTTTCAGTGATATGACGTGGTACAGTGTCGTCCAGTCTTCGCGTGTGGTAGCAGTATTGCGGGTGCAGTAAGTTTTCTTGAAGAAGCGGAATTCAATGATGTCATGATGGTTCCTTCGTCCGAACAACTTACAGTGGGAAAGGTTGGGCCTGCGATACGACCGGGGTAGACCAGGATAATTTTGTGCATGGCAGGTGGACCAGGATGGTCGATGTCCCACATGTCAGCGAATGAAAGTATTCTTTTCGATATAGAGGACGAGCAACGAGTATTCATTGTTTATTTTTATGAAAGCTATTGTCTCCACTATTACGACGGAGGAGTGTGAAACACGGTAGCCCAGTGAACTTGGCATGTGCACCACTCCCTCCTTCCTTATGTAATGCCCAGGTTACAGCTTTTTCTCACTTTCTCTCTATCTATTTCCTCTCAAATGTTTTTTACCTTTCTTTTTTTAGGACACAATTGCTTTTTATGCCTTTTTTAGAATTATTTCTTTATACCTAGGAGCACGTGTAGAGACGGGCTCTTGCAGAGCCCACTCCTTGACTTTGTCAATTCCTCTCTCTCCTCCACATAAGGAGTACTACTTGCTATGCATGCATGCGGCAGGCAGCTGGCATCTTGAGGGGCCAGGGCGGTGAGAGCGGGCTCCGGAAGCGGTCCGGACTCTAGCATAATTTTGGTTTTTACAGTATTTTTTTCTCCATTGACAGGTAGGCCCGCGTAGATAGATAAAGAACATGAGCTGATGAGGCGCATGCGGACTGTTTGACTGGTCAACCCGACAAATACGGAGCTATACGCTGAGCCAGTGACCGTATAATCACCATATCTCATATACAATGATCGAAGTGAGCTATCAAGACAAGTTTGATGACCGCCAATGCATTTTACTCGGTAATAAATGACCAGGATTGAAGGGGAATCCAAATTTGCCTCGTCTTCTGTCCTTGAGCTCTTGACAAACCAATGCACTATACGGTTGTCCGACCACTCCACCCCAGAGCTCTCACCAAGCCTCGTTCATGCCACCGCGCCGCACACTAACCGGTAAGGCAGCGATGGCATCCCGCCGCGCCGAGTTCCTCGCCGCCCACGACCGCACACAAAATGGTAGGGAAGCGATGGCATCCCGTCGTGCCCAGTTCATCACCGCTCGTGACCTCACAACTATGTGGGAGGAATTTGAAGATGCCAAGGCCGAATGGGCGGTAGAGCAAGAGGCGGCCAAAGCCGCACAGAGGGAGCGGAAAAGTCAGAAAGCACTCAAGAAAAGAGAGGCCCGCCGCCGCAAGAAAGAAAAGGATGCACGCGCTGCTGCGGAGAGGTCGGCGGAGATCCATGGTGGGGTGTCGCCGACAAAGCCGGGAAGGAGAACGACGGCGTTTGGCCAGCATGTGAGAAGTAGTAGTACTAGTAGTTTGTGTGTGTGTGTGTCTGAGTATGAGCATGTACCAGTACTACTAGTTACTACTGTAGTTTTTAGAGCAAATTACCAATACATTAGCCTAGACTAAATGGAAAAATTCCTATCCTAAGCATCAAATGGCATCTCTTTCTCTATAGGAATTGAGATGCATGTCATCTCACTTCCTATGATTTTTGTATTCCTATCCTATGAACGAAAGGAGGCCTCTGTTGGAGTAACTACTATATCTAGCAGTACTGCCGGTACAGTAGTTTTCTTCAAGAAGCGGAATTCAATGAAGTCATGATGGTTCCTTCGTCCAAGCAACTTCAAAGTGGGAAGTGGGCCTGTGATTTGACGGCTCATTAGTCATTGTTACTGCGGCGCGACGACCTGGGTGACTCCCATGAAGTTCTGCATGCATGGCAAGTGGACCAGGATGGTCGACGTCCCACATGTTGGCGAACGGAAGTATTCTTTTCGATATCGAGAAGCAAGGAAACCGCGTGGTATAGTATCACTGCTGATTGGTTCGCAAAAAATAGTATCACTATCGATTTATAATTATTTTTTATTTCTGATGAATGCTAGCGTTTCAACTCTTACGACGAAGGGTGCCAAACACGGCACGTGCTGGATGTCCCACACGTCAGCGAAAGGAGTGGGACATGAACAGTGTGGTAGAGCCCAGCGTAAAAAACAGCGTGGTAGAGCGTCTCCACTTCTTCCACTTCTGGGTCGGAGACCACACGTAGTAGTACTTAGTGGTGTGAACGATACAAAGTGCGACCTCGAGACAAAGACACGTCTAGTTGGAAGGTATCAGGCACATACACGTAAACAAATATAAAAGTTAATATGTGCCTCCAACTAATATAGTAGTAGTAGAGTACTTAGGCACGTACTCCATAACATCACCGTGCATTGCACGTACAACATTTAGTGGTAGTACGTAGTAAGAGACAAATGCCGCCCAAGAGTTCCCTTCTCGACCTACTTTTGGGTGTTTGGTAGAGTGTATGGAGGGTGCATGAGTCCACACTAGTTTAGCACAAATACACTAGAAGCATGCATGAAGAGAGCATGCATGAAGAGGGAACAACTATGCTGAGACGAGAACGCAACCAAACACACCCTATATGCCACGCATGTTCATACCATTTGTGCCTTTCTACTTCACTTACTGCGCTACATTACTCAGGTTCGTACGTCCACTCCTGGGTACATGTTCATCTCGTAGTTCCAGTCCCACGTGTTCTTCATATAGATGGAACGATCCTTGCATAACACGTGCACCTTGATGCTAGATGTCTCTTGTGTTGGCAAAAGGATGAACAAAGCTCACGTAAAAAAATAGAGTGGAAGAACATAGATTCCGAATGACCGAGAAGGAGCAAGGAACCTCGTGGTGGAGCGTCTGCACAAATAATATTTAATATTATTCAGCGATATAAAATTAACCAATCATCTCCACAGTGGACTGGAAGAGTACGAAACACGACAGCCCAGTGTAGTATCATACTAGTACATGGCTAACCCACGCTATCACCATATTTCTTGGCTTCCGTGCGACACCTATCTCTAGTAATCCAACAGCCTGTATCGCTTCTCCCTCCTCGTCTCTATCAAAGTGCGGCGGGCTGGCGTTTCTACCGTCTATTGAGGTCGGTTAACTATCACATGTTAGCGAAATGCCAAGAGCATTCTAAAAAAATTCCTTTCACGTTCCATTTTCAAAAAGAAAAAATCCTTTCACGTACGAATTTGACTGTATGCTTTGAGCAACTTGCATGTCCTATACTGCTCCTGTTTGATACTCTAACTTAGCTAGAGGTTAGACTAACTCATGACTAACCCTGAACAAACTATAGCCAAAGAGGTGTTTGGGTGACAAGGTTAGATTGAAAATAAATGCACTTCATGGAGAGAGAAAAGTGATTTTTCAGTGGTCCCAATGAGAACTATCTCCAGTTAGCACCTCTTGGGTGGGATAGTTTTTTTTGGTGGGTTCAGTGCAACTTGCTCCAATTTAAACCTTCATGCTTGGATAGTTTAGGGCTATTTGAGCCCCAACTAGCTCAAACTAACTATAACCCATGGATCCAAACAGGGCCTATGGCCAGTCTCGACGCGGAGCAGTCGCGTGCACCGGGAAGCGGTGCTCTCTCAGCCGTCACGCTACTTCAAAGCCAGCGCCAGTGAGAGGTCGCCTCCGCTCTGGCTGGGCATTAATGCGGCACTGACGCTCCAGGGCGACGCTGACCGTTTCACGCGGGAAGCGCGTGCTGGCAAGGGGGTATAGGTTTTGAACCGTTTCAGGTGTAGTACTGGTACTTTGCAAAACTACTCAATTATTGCACTCAGTTTCCTAAGAAATTGTGGTAAAAAACGTTACTCCACAACCCGCTTCCCTTCTCCTTCCTCTTCCACCGACCGCGCACGTCCGCGGGAAGCGACCGGTCAACCCTTATATAGGAGTGCTAGCACAAAAAGATGCATGCATGACCACTAAAATTTCCATATTAAAGCGCCGCTCCGTCGGGAGTATGGCGTATGTTGTTACCTTCGGCCGGCCCATGGCTACCTGGCGACGGTGACCAGAGAAGAGGCGGCGGGAGGGGAATGAATGCAGCTACTGTTTGGGTTCGCCTTCCAGCTTAAATAAATGCGCAGCATCACATGTACCCACGGGTGCACAAATTGTAACATACGTGTCTGCTTAAGTGGGCGTCACGTAACTGGTGTGTGTGTGAGAGAGATTCTGAGAGACAGAGTGTGTGTGTGCGACTCTACTCTTCGGACATATACTCAACCTTTTGCACCAGGATATAAGTATAATGGTATTTACTTTAGCTAGTGATTTACGTGGCCATGTTAATGTGGTTGTGTCAAAAAATGTCACTTCCTGCTCGTGATTTGCGTTATATAATTACAAGCAAGATTCTCGTGCATTGCACGGAACATCAATATGCATTTTTTTACAGAACACCTATTGTGATTGACCCATGCAGGAGTAATCCCATGTGTAAAAACTAATGATATCTCAAGAATTTTATCGGAAAACTGGCATCTCGAGAATGTCATCGAAAAAAATGAAAGATGAGAGATAAGGCGAGGAGGAGTGGAGCGTGGTGGTGACTGGTGGTCGGAATGGGCGGAGGCATGGGGATGGATGGCGCCGGCAGGCGGCAGCGGCCACCATGCATGCTAGATTGTTCCAGAGACTTATTCCTTTTTTAATTGCTGAGCAATGAGGTTGCGAGAGATAATGATGTGGAGAGAGGTGCCGGTATCTTTTGTAAAATTATCATAGTTTGCTTTCTATCCTTAGATATAGATCATACGGTCTGTATTACAAGATGGCAGGCACACCATCACCACCAACTCTTTTTTATAAGGGTACAGATGATAAGTTTGCTGACTACTAAAGTAAAGTGGAATTTTCCCATGTTATGCAAGTAAATAAAGGAGATTGTTTATCATACGGGTAAGGTTGGATGAAGGGTGGTAGGAACAAATGCTCCGCCTAGAGCATGTGTGTGTGTGGGGTGTGTGTGTGTGAGAGAGAGAGAGATGAGAGAGAGAGAGGAGAGAGGGAGATGGAGTCTTAGTTTGTGTGTGTGAGAGACAGAGGAAGAGAGATGGAGTCTTAGTGTGTGTGGGGGGCGTGCGTGCGTGCTTGCGTGTGTGTGTGAGAGAGAGAGAGATGGAGTCTTAGTGTGTGTGTTGGGGGGTGCGTGTGTGTGTGTGTGTTGGGGGGTGCGTGTGTGTGTGTGTGTCGCGGGGTCCTCTGTGGCGGATGTAATTTAAGTGTGCATGGCTTTCATCATAGAGAGGTGATGTGTATGGCAGAGGCCACCAACGGTGGGGTGCGAGAGAGAAAATGCCCGTAGAGAGGGAAGAGAAGGTGTGTGCGCGTGAGAGGAGTCGACTTCGAGAGAACGTGTTTGTTCGAGAGACACCGAGGAAGACTACTATATATCGATGGTGCATGTAGGCGGGAATTAAACTAAGGGATGGTCTTATTGGTTTCGAGGATATAGGGGAAGAGTGAGAGGGGGGTAGCTAGAAGGAGATTGTTAAGTGTGAGTGTGTGTTTTACCCATCCAGGCGGAAGTTATGTGCACAAAAGAGGAGAACGATTCGATGTGGCGTTAGGATTGAGGGTAATTAACTACGTATGGAGACATAGAGACCTTTACGTGCATGTGTGAGAGGTATACATGTATACGTGGGATGTGTGTGCGCGCGCGCATGATCGAGATAAAAGAAAGAAGACATAAGTCATAAGATCAACGACATGGGAGAGACGGATCGGTATGACAATATGCATGAATGTGAGAATGCATGGAAGAAGTCCCGACAATTGAGCATGTGTTTTTGTCTTTAAGAGATAGTGGCGTGGGCTGGAGCATGCATCTATGGCGAGCAAAGGGAGTGAGGCGCAACGATTGTGCAAAAGAGACCAACCTATAATGCATATGTATGGAGAGACATATATAGTGTGGGTGATAGGAAGCAAGACTCCGTGCGAGAAAGAAATGTTGATGGAGAAACTAAAAATCAATACAGAGATGGAGATGCTAGCTAGAGGGACATCCGCTAGTTTGGGTGTTGGAGATGACCGTCGAGTGGTTCAAAGGGTGAAGTTATATATGTGTGTGAGAGGGCACTTGACTGCATGTAGAGAGAAACATATGTAGTGTGCATGATAGGAATCAAGAGTGAGGGCGAGAAAGAAGGTTGATGGAGAAACAGATAAATAGAAAGATAAAGATGCTAGCTAGTGTGCATTAGAGATAGGAGTCGAGTGGATCAGAAGGCTGGGTTATGTGTGTGTGTGTGAGAGAGAGAGAGAGAGAGAGATAGAGAGAGGGTGCGTGTGAGTCACATACAAACAGATATCAGAGATAAATGAGATCCATAGAGACGGAGTTTTGTGTCTGCGAGAGAGAAAGATATTTCACAACAAGAGTGATAGCTAGAGAGACATACGAGGGAACGTAAGATATCTCTAGGGAGAGAGGGTGTGTGTGAGCGACATACAAGAGAACAATGGAGAAATATGAGACCCTGGGAGACAGAATTTGTGTTTGTGTGTGAGAAAGAGATATTGAAGAGGAAGAGTCGTAGGTTCTCATATCTAAGGAGCGAAAGACATCTCTGTATGACGGGTGTGCAAGTGGCACACATGGGAATAGTAGAGAGAAATGAGACCCCGAGAGACAAAGTTTTGTGTTTGTGTGAGAGAAAGAGATTCCACATGAAGAATCATAGTTAGAGACATATAGCAGGGAGCGAGATATACTTAGAGAGAGATAGAGTGATGAAGGTCGAGGGAGAGAGTACTGTCAGTGTGTTACGAAGATAAAAGATCATTGTCGACATACAGGTAGCACGAGAGATACCTGAGAGACGATGAACGCGTATAGGTCCAGAGAGATAGTCCTATATAAGCATGAGTGATAGCTATATGAGACGATATCTGGATTAAAGGGGATTCAAATATTTAAACTGGAGATCACGACATCGATAATATCATAAAGCAAATTGGTGTATCAAACATGCATATTCATTAGAATTTGGGCACACGTGTAATGTTATATAGTTTATCAATATTGGTGATCCATAGATTCTTCAATTACAAACAATGCATAGTTTATATGCAATTAATGTCTAAACGGGATTACACTATATGTTGCGTGTGTGAAACACATTATACATGTTTGAGAAGTAAAAAAAACCGCATGAAACACACATTAATTGGAGACAGTTAGCGAGGAATGCATACATTAGATTTCAACATAAAGTGGTTTCAAATATTTGAAAATCCAAATTGATGGATACAACCTTATGAATCTGAGATCATGCCATTTGTAAACCATATTTATGTATAAATGGTGTTGTGCTTCTGAAAGTTTATATAAAAATGATGTATATAGAATGTAATTCCAATTAAAAATGGATCCCGCCCGAAAAAATAGAATACAAACGGGATTCGAATTGAGTTAGCATGGTAAATGTGCACTCTGCAAAATTTGAACGAAGGGGGGAAAGTCGCAGTAACCGCCTGAAACCAAAATCTGTGAGATGGAAATCACTACTGCCTATCCCTGCCACGCAAAGCCTATATGCTGGATTTCTATAGGTTTCGATAGGGGTAGGTTTGTAATTTCACCCAAACGTGACGTAACCGCCTCTCACCCGGGTTCATACACGGTGGGCGCCAAAACACGTGTGTCCTCGGCCGAAATCGACTCCCTCCCTGATTCATATTCATACACGGTGGGCGCCAAAAACAAACTCTCGTCGGCAAATATTCGGTGTATGCGAGATTACCGTCCTATCCCCAACCGACTAGTGTTGTTGTGATGTAGTAGAAATTTGAAACGGGGGCTAAGTTTGTAAATTTCCTCGCATTTGAGACAAGCGCGCCCTGAATACATGGTTCCCCTTCCTCTCTACCTCCCTTTTCCCCATTCGTACTCCGTGGGCGCCAAAACACCCTCTCCACCCCACCCTCCTCCGTCCGCTGCCGTCCGCCACCCCATCCACCGCCGTCCTCCTCCACCATGCCAGAGCTGATACCCCGACGTCGTCGTCCATTACAAGAGATCGACCTCTCTCATCCACGGCTTCGGACCGGGATCCTTGCATCCCGTCCTCTCACCATATCCCCGCCGTCATCCACCTTGCCGGCGCCGCTCCTATGACCGTCTTGTCCACCATGCCCCGCCGCCACCGTCTACCCTCCTACATCTGCTTCCACGCCACCGACAGCCATCGCTACCGCAACACCGTCAAATTCTCAGCAGATGCATACACGGCGCCGCACCAGAGGCGGTACTCTTTCGTATCTTCTCAACTTATTGATTGCAGCAAGAAAATAGATCACCACTGCTTTACTCTGATTTCTTGTCTTGGTTGCGAAGTTGCCTTTGTCCGGTTTGCACCTTCAGATCCGCCATGGCACGCTCAACACCATACTCGCAATGCTTATGGTTTCCCCTTTTATATTCCATGCTAGTTAAATTACAATAGACTAAATTTCAAAATTGGATCAGTCAATTTTTCAGAGCTCGCCGGAGTTCGCCGGTGCGATCGAAGGGGCTCGGGTGGGGACGGTGGTTGTGGGAGGCGGTGGTGGGGCCTCGTCGAACGAAGAAAACTCGATGCGGGTGGGGCGAGGGTGGGGGCGGCGGAGGAACACAGGCGGTGGGGCCGGTGGTTCAGCCGGCGGCCCGTGCGGTGTTCTGTATGGGAAGCATAGTATGTTCCTTGTCAGGAAGGGGAGCAGGGACATCTGCAGTCAACAGCTGATAGAGCTGGCCTGTACGTGATCGATATGCTTTCAATTACTAGCGGCAATACAACACCGTAATTTCCAGCCAGTTCCACTTTCCCGATTTATATATCCTGGTTAAGGTGTACCCCTGTTATGTACACGATGATCTGCCTAGTTGTCGTGTTCTCTTGTTATCATGGTTTGGCAATAAACTCTCTATACAGTATATTATGAACCTATCATCTGCCAGCTATCCTTACTTTTGGAGCCTATTTTTTGTGTACTTGTGCCAGATTATATAAATGCACGCACCATATTACAGCACACATGAGCTCTCTCATTAGAATCCAGTGATAGCACATAAGTGTTTACAGGGGCGCCCCTATATTAGAATATCATATGCATTACAAAGATAATCTCAGAACTATTTATGTTTTCATGGTTCTCAGATATTATACGCAATTACAGTGAATATCAGAATCCGCGCATCAGAAGAATATTATGGAACACTACAATGAGTTACAAAATTGGCAGCAAGGCATTGAGTTCCATTCTGGAAGCAATGAAACTCGTACGCTCCCCACCTGTTGATTCTTGTTCAGAATATCATCCTAATGACTACTCTAACCTCGAGGAGTCAAAGGCAGATGGCCTGTCCTGTTCACCCATCAAGGTGCCTATTCTAATTTGGCAAGGTTTTATTTATTGCGCGTATCTTGCATATGTTGTCTTGCATTTCTTCTACTTTGTTGCACCGCCATCTGCTTAGTTTACTCATCATATATGTCGAGATGCCATGCCCATCCGTTATCAATACATATTCCATCTATCATCATACCATGTTTTTCCACTCAAATATTGTTCTTGTGCATCAGACATCAAAAAGGAAGAGGGTGATTACCGAACCTGAAGGAGCACCAGCAAAGTCCTTGAAAAACGTGGTGGTGCCAGAGAAATCAGACAGCACCCCACTTATATTGGTTGTACAACCAGTGACACAAAACGTAGGACCGACTCCAGCAGACTGTACCCATACTTCACTAGCCACACCACTAGCCCCACCACACAAGACCTGCACTCCAGCAAAAGGTATACCGATATCATTTGCCATAGCACCAGCTGTACCACAGAAAAATCCCACTCCAGTAAAAAGTACAGCAAGTCCACCGGCCGAAGACCTATCCCAACTGTAGAGACGGCCAATTCCTGCAGATTGGAACCTCTTTCCATTTATTCCTAGTTTAAAAGACAATGCTTTCAATGTTGTTAGGGACTACGTGCATATATTCCCATCATGGGAAGATTATTGTGAAGACAAACACCATTTTCACATCTTCCTGTCCAACTTACGTGTAAGTGCTATTATTCATGGTTATTATTTTCCTATTTTCTGCTGATTGAACACATCAATGATTTACATTACATTGTTGTAACTAGGCAAGGGTCAATCTAGATAGTCATGACGAGCAAAGCTTGCTTGTGCTTTTCAAGGAAGCATTGCAGCAGTATCGGTGTTACCTGAGGAAATCACACTTTGATGACAAGTCTATAAACGAATTTCCGGTGAAGTCTCCTGTACTAAATTTAGAAGACATTGAATGGAAAAACCTTGTTATGCACTGGTCTCGTTCCCAGGATGAGGTATTGTCTATGAAATCACATGAAAATTTGAACTTCTACTTTTCCGCATGTGCCTTACGGATCTTTTTTGTAGGAAATCTGCTCGAAGAAGAATTCCGGTTTGACAAGAACGATAGGATATCGCAAATATGTTGCCGCTGCTTTGCTCTTGTTAGTACTTGTTGTCCTGTATCACTGTACTTGCATACATACCTGGTTCATTATGTGACAGCAGTATGCATGATAGCTTGCTTTTCAATTGTTCACTCCAAATTATCTGATCTGTATGAATGGTTACATTAGTGTAGAATATATCCAATGCCAATGTTTTTTAGCTCTACATTGTTCTTGTAAGTACATGGTGTCCTTTATCAGTGTACTTATAATGACAGGTAGTTGTTCATGTACCATCAATGTGCAGCTTATTTTCCTTTGCCCTCCATTTTCTACACATCAGATCTATATTTACTCTTACCATAAGGTTGGTACTGAAGAAGTTTAGCTGTGCATTGCTCTTGGCTGTACCTTTTGCCTGTATCGATGCACTTACATTTATAGCTACTTGGTTATGTAGCATCACTCTTCATCTTATCTTAAATATTCTCCATTTTTTCGTATATTATCACATCTATATTTACTCTTAACAAAATGTAGCATAAAGGCAATGCTTTTGAAGAAGATTCTGTGGTAAACTTCTTGAATTGCCCCCCCCATCAGCATGGACAAGGCCTTTATAGAGCCTGTCTTCACCAATAATGTAAGTTTGTCCATCTCAAGCCTTCAAACTTTGTTGTATATATTTGGTTAGGCATGACTGCAACAGCTGTTTATTTTTGGTGTTTGCATCAAATTGCTTGTTTAAAGTTTAATATATGTAGTTCATAAACAAAAGTTTGTCCTTTCTCAATTTAAGTTTTCAGTTGTACAACCAAGTTCCTTCTTCATACCATGTAAATTAAACTATACAGAGCAAGTGATCTTCTTTTGCACTGCATGTATGCTTCTGTTCTTCATCCGTAATCCAGTGGTGTGGTGAACCTACCCACTACAGCACAATGTCATATTCTGCAATGTCTTAACAATGAACAATGTCATATCATTCTACTATTATTTAAACCGTCTCTTTATTTGCCAATCTGAAATGGTATAAATTTACAGCACACTAACCATTGATACTTATGAGTTCTTGATCTGTAATCCAGTGGTGTCGTGAAGTTGCCAACTCCTTCACAATGTCATTTCCTGCCATGTCTTGACCTGAATAATACCATATTGTGTCAATGCAATTTTAAACTGTGTCACTTTATTTGTCAGTAAGAAATGTGATGAATTGTCAGCACAGATACTTTTATGTGCAAAACTTCTCATCTATCTGCTTGTTTATCTTTCAGAGTGAGGAAGATATAAGTGTTGAACAAGCGCAGTCTCATCATCTTGCTCAGCTGCTTGCGCTGCAGCTCCCCAGCAGGGCTAACGTTTCCTGAACTCTATTGAAGTGTTGTCGGTTTTGTATATTATTTTGTTGGCGTGTTTATTTGCACTAGTGGCGATCTTTGATGCTCAGTGTATGTAATTTGTTGTCTGCTTGTGCTTTATTATCATAGTGGCAAACTTTGATGCCCAGTGGATGTAATATGCCGTAATTTCTTTATTGTATAGTCTAGATTTTTTCTTATTCACGATGCTGCAGTTATTTTACTGTATATATATCCTGTCTTCGCAGTAAACAGGCCAAACCGTAAAATTACGGTACATAATCGGGCCGTCATGCAATCACGATGTAGGTTGGGCCTGAAACGTGTCGAACAGCTCACGGGCCGGCAACAGCCCGAATCAAGTCACGGGCTTTTAACTGGCCAAAAAATTGTCTCGGTCCTTGTTTGTCCCAATCAGATATCGGCTGCGAGAAGGCCGGATGCAAACTGGGCCGTAGTTAGGCCCAACTATATGACGGGCTTTTAACAGGCTAAAATTAATATAGGGTTGAAATGTTAAACGGGCCCTTAACAGGGCAAAACTAATATCAGGCCGAATTACTAAGTGGGCCTTTAGCAAGTGGGCCAAAAGCACAGTGTCCAGTTGACGGGACGAATCTGATATGGTCCATAATTGAGCCCAAAGCCTCTCAAAGGGCCGGAACTGATCTGGGCCGCAATTTGGCCCAGAACGTGGTAGGCCTTTAACGGGCCGGATCTCATATGCCCGGAGCGTGGCAGGCCAATAATGGACCGGGTCAAATATGGGTCGGCATTTGGCCCAAAACATGGCAGGCAGTTAACGGGCCATCCTACTAGGGTCCTCAAAATCTTGTGGGCCTATAGCTGGGCCGGCCCATTAATGTCGGCAAAATCTCGTGGGCCTTCAGCTGGGCCGGCCCATTATGATCCGCAAGAATCTTTTGGGCCTTTACCTGGGCCGGCCCATTAAGGCACACAAAAATCTTGTGGGCCTTTACCTGGGCCGGCCCATTATGGCCCGCAAAATCTTGTGGGCCTTTAGCTGGGCCAGCCCATTATGGTCCGCAAAATCTCGTGGGCCTTTAGCTGGGCCGACCCATTATGGTCCGCAAAATCTTGTGGGCCGTGCCACGTGTCGACGTATCATAGGCGCCTTCTGTCTAGCGAGTGGATGACATCTGTCCCGACGATGAGCCGACACGTGTTTCCTCTAGCCAATGATGATTTTACACATGGAAAATCCCCATTGGTTGGGGCTATTAACGGGTTATCGGATCCAAAACCTGACCCGGTAGCTTAACGGCGTTCCGTTACGGTGGATGCCATGTGTCGGTCACCCTTGACAAAAGCACTTCTGTGACGCGCGATTTATGGTCATGGAGTTGGACACTTCCGTGATGATAATTTTGGTAATGTCATGGAACACTTCTACGACAGCACATGTATGACTATCTTGATTATGTCATAAATTTGTCATGGATGTACATGCATGACAAAAAAAGCGACCTACTGTGACAAACACGTATCATCACGGAAGTGTATTTTTTTGTAGTGTCGTCAATTCGCCCTCAACTAGTCTCTGTTAATTTCGTAACTCCTGTTTCGAGGTACTAATCTTAGCAACTGAACTGGTATCAAATACCTAGGGGCTACTATGAACACTAGTAAAGTACACATCTATAACATGTATATCAAATATACGTTTGTTCACATTGCCATCCTTCTTATCCGCCAAGCATTTGGGACAGTTCCGCTTCTAGTGACCATTCCCTTTGCAGTAGAAGTACTCAATTTCAGGCTTAGGTCCATCTTTGGGCTTCTTCACGGGAGTGGAAACTTGCTTGCCATTCCTCTTGAAGTTCACTATCTTTCCCTTGCCCCTTTTTTTGAAACTAGTGGTCTTGCTAACCATCAACACTTGATGCTTTTTCTTGATTTCTACCTTCACTAATTTCAGCATCGCGAAAAGCCTGGGAATCATTTTTATCATCCCTTGCATATTATAGTTCATCACGAAGTTCTAGTAACTTGGTGATAGTGACTAGAGAACTCTGTCAATCAATATCTTATCTAGAAGATTAACTCCCACTTGATTCAAGCGATTGTAGTACCCAGACATTCTGAGCACATGCTCACTGGTTGAGCTGTTCTCCTCCATCTTGTAGGCAAAGTACTTATCAGAGGTCTCATACCTCTCGACACGGGCATGAGTCTAAAATTCAAATTTCATCTCTTGGAACATCTCATATGCTCTGTGGCGTTCAAAACAATTTTGAAGTCTTGGTTCTAAGCCGTAAAGCATGACACACTAAACTATTAAGTAGTTATCATATCGAGCTTGCTAAACGTTCATAATGTCTGCATCTGCTCCTGCAGTAGGTCTGTCACCTAGTGGTGCATCAAGGACATAATTCTTCTGTGTAGCAATGAGGATAATTCTTAGATCACGGACCTAGTCCGCATCATTGCTACTATCATCTTTCAACTTATTTTTTTCTAGGAACATATCAAAAATAAGGGAGCTATATCGCGAGCTATTGATCTACAACATAGATATGGAAATACTACCAGGACTAAGTTCATGATAATTAAGTTCGGTTAATCATATTACTTAAGAACTCCCACTTAGACAGACATCCCTCAAGTCATCTAAATGATTACGTGATCCAAATCAACTAAACCATGTCCGATCATCACGTGAGATGGAGTAGTCTTCAATTGTGAACATCTATATGTTGATCATTGTTGAGGAACATAGCATGCAATTTCAAAAAAGATCCTACGATCACGCAAGATCTATCTAGGATATGCATAGCAATGAGACGGGGAGAGTGTGTCCACGTACCCTTGTAGACCAAAAGCGGAAGCGTTAGGTTAACGCGGTTGATGTAGTCCAGCGTTTTCATGATCCAACCGATCCAAGTACCGAACGTACAACACCTCCGTGTTCAGCACACGTTCAGCTCGATGATGTCCCTCGAACTCTTGATCTAGTAGAGGCTCGAGGGAAAGTTCCGACAGCACGACGGCGTGGTGACGGTGATGGTGATGTGATCCGCACAGGGCTTCGCCTAAGCACTACAACACTATGATCGGAGGAGTAAACTGTGGAGGGGGGCACCGCACACGGCTAAGAAACAACGGTTGTCCCTTTGGGGTGCCCCCCTGCCCACGTATATAAAGGAGGGGGGAGGAGGAGGCCGACCCAAGGGGGGCGCGCCAAGAGGGGGGAGTCCTACTAGGACTCCGTTCCTAGTAGGATTCGGCCCCCCTCCTTCCTTTCAACGGAGAGGGGGAAGGGGAAAGGAGGGAGAGGGAGAAGGAAAGGGGGGCTCCGCCCCCACCCCTTGTCCAGTTCGGATTGGGCTTGGGGGGGTGGGCGCACGCCACCTCCTGTGGTAGCCTCCCTCTCTCCACTATAGCCCAATAGGCCCATTAACTTTCTTGGGGGTCCGATAACCTCCCGGTACTCCGAAAAATCCCCGATCTTCTTCGGAACCATTCTGGTTTCCATATATAACCTTCCAATATATCAATCTTTACCTCTCGACCATTTCGAGACTCCTCATCATGTCTGTGATCTCATTCGGGACTCCGAACAAACTTCGGTTACCAAAACACATAACTCATAATACAAATCGTCATCGAACGTTAAGCATGCGGACCCTACGGGTTCGAGAACTCTGTAGACATGACCGAGACACATCTCCGGTCAATAACCAATAGCAGAACTTGGATGCTCATATTGGCTCCTACATATTCTACGAAGATCTTTATCGATCAAACCGCATAATTAACAACATACGTTATTCCCTTTGTCATCGGTATGTTACTTGCCCGAGATTCGATCGTCGGTATCATCATACCTAGTTCAATCTCGTTACCGGCAAGTATCTTTACTCGTTCCGTAATGCATCATCCCGTAACTAACTCATTAGTCACATTGAAGGCTTATAGTGATGTGCATTACCGAGAGGGCCCATAGATACCTCTCCGATACTCGGAGTGACAAATCCTAATCTCGATATATGCCAACTCAATAAACACCTTCAGAGACACCTGTAGAGCATCTTTATAATCACCCAGTTACATTGTGACATTTGATAGCACACAATGTGTTCCTCTGGTATTCGGGAGTTGCATAATCTCATAGTCAGAGGAATATGTATAAGTCATGAAGAAAGCAATAACAATAAAAACTAAACGATCATTATGCTAAGCTAACGGATGGGTCTTGTCCATCACATCATTCTCTAATGATGTGATCCCGTTGATCAAATGACAACACATGTCTATGGTCAGGAAACTTAACCATCTTTAATTAACGAGCTAGTCAAGTAGAGGCATACTAGGGACACTCTATTTGTCTATGTATTCACACATGTACTAAGTTTCCGGTTAATACAATTCTAGCATGAATAATAAACATTTATCATTATATAAGGAAATATAAATAACAACTTTATTATTGCCTCTAGGGCATATTTCCTTCAATCATATCTACTATATTATTCACGTTCGACCTTTCGGTCTCCAGTGTTCCGAGGCCATGTCTATACATGCTAGGCTTGTCAAGTTTAACCAGAGTATTCCGCATGTGCAAAACTGTCTTGTACCTGTTGTATGTGAACGTAGAGCTTATCACACCCGATCATCACGTGGTGTCTCATCATGGCGAACTGTCGCAACAGTGCTTACTCAGGGAGAACACTTATACCTTGAAATTTTAGTAAGGGGTCATCTTATAATGCTACTGCCGTACTAAGCAAAATAAGATGCATAAAAGATAAACATCACATGCAATCAAAATATGTGACATGATATGGCCATCATCATCTTTTGCTTTTGATCTCCATCTCCAAAGCACCGTCATGATCTCCATCGTCACCGGCTTGACACCTTGATCTCCATCGTAGCGTCATGGTCGTCTTGTCAACTATTGCTTCTATAACTATCGCTAACGCATAGTGATAAAGTAAAGCAATTACATGGCATTTGTATTTCATACAGTACAGCGACAACCACAAGGCTCCTGCCAGTTGCCAATAACTTTTTATGAAACATGATCATCTCATACAACAACGTACTCCCTCCTTTTCTTTTTAGTCTGCGTATAAGATTTGGTCAAAGTCAAACTTTGTAAAGTTTGACCAACTTTATAGAAAAAATATCAACATCTAGAATACTAAAGCTATATCGTATTAAAATTAATTTCATGATGCATCTAACAATATTGATTTCATATTGTGAATCTCGATATTATTTTCTATAAACTTAGTCAAAGTTAACAAAGTTTGACTTTGACCAAACCTTTTATGCAGACTAAAAAGAAATAGAGGGAGTATATCACATCGTATCTTGACCATATCACATCACAGCATGCCCCGCAAAAACAAGTTAGACGTCCTCTACTTTGTTGTTGCAAGTTTTACGTGGCTGCTATGGGCTTCTAGTATGAATCGTTCTTACTGACGCATCAAAACCACAACGGTGATTTATCAAGTTTTCTGTTTGAACCTTCAACAAGGACCGGCCGTAGTCAAATTCGATTCAACTAAAGTTGGAGAAACAGACACCCGCCAACCACCTTTATGCAAAACTAGTTGCATGTCTGTCGGTGGAACCGGTCTCATGAACGCGGTCATGTAAGGTTGGTACGGGCCGCTTCATCCAACAATACCGCCGAATCAAAATAAGACATTGGTGGTAAGCAGTTTGATGATCACCGCCCACAACTCTTTGTGTTCTACTCGTGCATATCATCTACGCATAGACCTGACTCGGATGCCGGTGTTGGGGAACGTAGCATGTAATTCCAAAAATTTCCTATGCTCACGCAAGATCTATCTAGGAGATTTGTAGCAACGAGAGGGGGAGAGTGTGTCTACGTACCCTCGTAGACCGAAAGCGTAAGCGTTTGACAACGTGGTTGATGTAGTCGAACTTCTTCTCATTCCGACCGATCAAGCACCGAACGTACGACACCTCCGAGTTCTGCACACGTTCAACTCGATGATGTCCTTCGAACTCTTGATCCAGCAAAGTGTCGAGGGAGAGTTTTGTCAGCATGACGGCGTGGTGACGGTGATGGTGAAGTGGTCCGCGTAGGGCTTCGCCTAAGCACTACGTGAATATGTCCAGAGGAGTAAACTCTAGAGGCGGGGCGCCCCACACGGCTAACAACTGTTGATGTGTGTTCTAGAGGTGCCCTCCCCACATATATATATATAGGTTTGAGGGGAGGAGAGGCAGCCAAGGGGGCACCCAAGTAGGAGGAATCCTACTTGGGGTCCTCCCAATTCGGCTCCCCCTTTCCTATTCCTATTCGAAGTAGGAAGGGAAGAGGGGGAAGGGGAATCCTATTCCCTTTTTCCTTTCCTCCTTCCCCTTTCCTTCTCCAATTTGGCCAGCCCATATGGGGGGTGCACCAGCCCCTTTGTGGCTGGTGTGTTTCCCCTCTTGGCCCATAAGGCCCATATCTTTTGCCGGGGGTGCCCAGAACCCCGTCCGGTGACCCGATATGTACCCGGTACCCCCAGAACACTTCCGGTGTATGAATACTATCGTCCAATATATCAATATTTACCTCTCAACTATTTCGAGACTCCTCTTCATGTTCGTGATCTCATCCGGGAGTCCGAACAACATTCGGTCACCAAATCACATAACCCATATAATACAAAATCGTCATCAAACGTTAAGCGTGCGGACCCTATGGGTTCAAGAACTATGTCGACATGACCGAGACACCTCTCCGGTCAATAACCATTAGTGGAACCAAGATCCTCATATTGGCTCCTACATATTCTACGAAGATCTTTATCGGTCGAACCGTAATGACAACATACGCTATTCCCTTTATCATCGGTATGTTACTTGCCCGAGATTCGATCGTCGGTATCTTCGTACCTAGTTCAATCTCGTTACCAGCAAGTCTCTTTAATCGTTTCGTAATACATCATCCCACAACTAACTCATTAGTCACATTTCTTGCAAGGCTTCTTATGATGTGTATTTCCAAGAGGGCCCAGAGATACCTCTCCGATACTCGGAGTGACAAATCCTAATCTCGATCTATGCCAACCCAATAAACACCTTTGGAGATACCTGTAGAGCATCTTTATAATCATCTAGCTACGTTGTGAAGTTTGATAGCACATAAGGTATTCCTCCGGTATCCGGGAGTTGCATAATCTCGTAGTCAAAGAAATATGTATTGACATGAAGAAAGCAATAGCAATAAAACTAAACGATCAATATGCTAAGTTAACAGATGGGTCTTGTCCATCACATCATTCTCCTAATGATGTGATCCCGTTCATCAAATGACAACACATGTCTATGGTTAGGAAACTTAACCATCTTTTATTAACGAGCAATTCTAGTAGAGGCTTACTAGGGACATGGTGTTTTGTCTATGTATCCACACATGTATCAAGTTTCCGGTTAATACAATTCTAGCATGAATAATAAACATTTATCATGATATAAGGAAATATAAAATAACAATTTTATTATTTCCTCTAGGGCATATTTCCTTCATCTTGTCCATCACATCATTTTCCTAATGATGTGACCCCGTTATCGAGTGACAACACATGTCTATGGTTAGGAAACCTTAACCATCTTTTGATCAATGAGCTAGTCTAGTAGAGGCTCACTAGGGACGCGGTATTTGTTTATCTATCCACACATTTATTTAAGTTTCTGGTCAATACAATTCTGGCATGAATAATAAACCATTATCTTGAATAAGGAAATATAATAATAACAAGTTTATTATTGTCTCTGGGGCATATTTCCAACACTTCCAGTCCTCGTGGTTTCGATATCGAGCCACTTACTGGAAAGAACTTACAAACATGGAAGGACTCATTGTTGTTGCATGTTGCTGTTGCACCTCGGCTAGCATGAGGTTGACCTCACACCGAGGGAAAGTAAACCAGTGGAACCAAAAAAGATGCCAGTGGGGATGTTGAGCTTAAGAAAGCCTTCGATGCTAAAGTTGAGAAGTGGGAGGGGTCAAATAGAATTTCTCTCATAATTTTGAACTTCTCCATCTCAATTGAGATTGAAGGGGCTATCCCAGCAAAAGAGAATGTGTCATAATATTTAAAATCGGTGGAAGAGCCATTTACGGGCTCAGGGAAAGTTTATGCAGATGAGCTATTACATAAGCTGCTTGGAAAATATCATGGGCATGGAGGTGTGAGGGAACACATTTTAACTATGAGCAATGTTGCGACAATGCTCAAAACCATGAAGTGTGACATGAAAGAAGAGCTGCTTGTGCTCTTAGTTTTTAAGCCACTACCCTCACAATTAAATCCATTCAAGATAAACTATAATTCTCTTCAAACTAAATGGACACTGCCTGAACTCATTGCATATTGTGTTCAGGAGGAAGAGAGAATAAAAGGTGAACAGAAAGATCAAGCTTTTCATGTTAACTCTACAAAGAGGAAGCATGAGATCAATGCTCATAGCAATAATGTGCCCAACAAAAAGCGGTTTTTTAAAAACAAACCTCCAAAGCCTAAGCAATGCAATGAGGCAAGTTGTTCACGTCTCGCTCCTCCGGTGGCTACTCTAGTCAATCTTACAAATGTCGCTGGAGAATGAATTTGCAACTTCTGCAAACAACCAAATCATATCAAGGCGGACTTTCCAAGTTTTCTTAAGTGACTGGATAAAAATTGTAAGGATGAGATCAGTCTTGTAGATGAATCTCTGTATGTTAATTTTTCCGAATCTACATGGTGATTGAGTCAGGTGAGACTGTTCATGGCGCGAATTCTTTGTAGGGATTCTATATAAGCCATACCCTAAGAAGGGGTACAAGAAGGCTTAATCTCGTGAATGGGAAGGAGGCTGAAGTTGAAGTCGTGGGCTCCCTCACCTTGAAGTTGCACACTGCCTTCCTACTTTAGCTCAAGGACGTTCTTTATGTGTCTACATTGAGTAGGAACTTGATTTCAGTTTCATGTTTAGATGATTTTGATTTTCATTGTACCTTAGGGGAGAAACAATGTTTTTAAGCACTGTAATAAGGATGTTGGCCTCTTTGTCCGACGAGGCAAACTCTATATGTTAAATCTATCCGATTATCCTATGTGTCTGAATCTCTGCGAGTTGAATATGAATGAACACAATCATGACAAAATGGGAGAAGTAGCAATCCTTCTTCAAAATTGTGGCATCGTCGCTTGGGCCACATTTCGAGGGGTGGGATGGAACGATTGATTAAAGTAGTCATACATCATCCGCTAGATTTCTCTGATGCAGGCAATTGTATAGACTGTATTAAGGGAAAATATGTGGAAACAATTAAGAAAGGAGCAGTAAGAACCACAAAGGGGCCTTGAACTTAATCATACTGACATATGCAAACCTTTTAATGTAAAGTCTATGGATAGTTTTGATTTATTCATTGCCTTCATGGATGAGTTCTCTCGCTATGGCCACATTTACCCTATACATGATTGATCCGAAGCTTTGAAAAAATTTAAGATTTATAAAGCCGAGGTTGAAAATCAACTCAACCTAAAGATCAAAGTAGGACGGTCTGATCGCGGGGAGAATACTATGGCAGGCATGCTCCTTATGGGCAATTCCAGGCCATTCGCGAAATATCTTGCTAAAATTGAATTATTGGCCAATATTCAATTCCCAGTGAACCTCCGCAAAATGGCTTAGCTAAGCATCGCAACCGTACTCTTGTGGATATGGTATCTATCATTCTTAGTCATGTAAGCTTACCAATAAGTCTTTGGATGGAGGCAATGAAAATTGTTGCACACATCCTGAATCTTGCTCCAACTAAGTCAGCACCAAGCACACCTTACGAGATGTGGGCGGGAAAGAAACCAAGCTTGAATTACTTGTTTTTGGGGGGCTTCCCAGCTGAAGCTAAAGTATTCAATCCACATTAATAAGTTGGACCAAAAGACAGTTAGTTGTTTTTTCATTGGGTACCCTCATAGAGGAAAAGGATACTGCTTTTATTGCCCAGGTCATACCACCAAGTTTGTCGGAACCAGGCAAGCGGTGTTTTTTGAGGATAATGAAGTCACTGAGGTTAAGGCAATTAATCTCGAGGAGAAGCGAGTATATGTTCCATCCCAGACCATCCAAGAGAACTTTATCCCTATGCCTAATGTGTACGAGACACCTACTGGTGATCCTGAACCTGAAGTGGATCCTTGGTCCAACGAGGAGCCTCAACATAATGAAGGTCCTCAGTATGATGAGGATCATCGGCCTAATGATGATCCTCAACCCAATGTTAATCCTCGCCTTTCCCACGCAATAAGAAATGTTCAAACTAATGAGCCTGTGAGAAGATCATAGCGGGAAAGGAAAAGGGCCATCCCGAGCGATTTTTTCACTTTCATGTTTGAGGACAAAAATGACATAGGGAAGGTACAAGATCCGACATCATATAAGAAAGCCACTAAAACTGAATACTCGCCCAAATGGTTGGTCGCCATGGAAGACGAATTGAAATCTATGAGCTCGAATGATATTTGGGACTTAGTAGAAATTCCTAATGGAGCCAAAAGGGTAGGCTGCAAATGGGTCTACAAAACCAAATATGATTCCAAAGGGAACATCGAAAGTTTCAAAGTGAGACTTGTAGCAAAAGGTTTTACACAAAGAGAAGGGATCGATTATAAGGAGACCTTCTCACCTGTGTCAACCAAAGATTCTTTCAGAATTGTCATGGCACTTGTAGTTCATTACGATTTAGAGCTCTGTTAAATGGATGCCAAGACAACATTTTTGAATGGTGACTTGAACGAAGAAGTTTACATGACTCAACTTGAAGGTTTTGTCGTGGAAGGAAAGGAACATATGGCATGTCGTTTAAAGAAATCCATATATGGCTTTAGGCAAGCTTCAAGGCAGTGGTACCTCAAGTTCGACAATATTATTAGAACTTTTGGTTTAAAGAAAATGAAATGAACAATTGTGTATATGTCAAATTTAAAGACAGTATGTTCAGAATTTAGTCCTATATGGGGATGATATTCTATTGGCTTGCGGCGATAAAGATATACTGCATGAGACCAAGCGATTTCTGTCCTCGAATTTTGACATGAAGGATCTGAGTGAAGCCTCGTATGTCCTTGGCATTGGGATCCATCGAGGTAGGTCCAAAGGTACATTAGGACTATCGCAAAAGGCATACTTTGAGAGAGTGCTAAAGAAATACAATATGCATAAGTGTTCTTCCTCACATGCCCCCATAGTCAAGGGTGATAGGTTTGGGACATTTCAATGTCCAAGGAACCAAAATGAAACTGATCAGATGAAGTCGGCTCCTTATGCTTCAGCTGTCAGAAGCATCATGATGCTCAAGAATGTACACACCCTGACTTGGCTTTCGTAACCGGGATGCTTGGCAGATGTCAATCTATTCCAGGACCAGACCATTGGAAGGCCGCAAAGAAAGTCTTGCGTTATATGCAGGTACTAAAAATTTCATGCTTACATATAGAAAGTTTGATAACTTGGAAGTTATTGGTTACTCTGACTCTGATCTTGCCAGGTGTGTGGATAGTAAGAAATCCATGTCAGGTTATATATTCACACTCGCTGGAGGAACCATCTCATGGAAAAGCTCCAAGCAAACGTTAGTTGCCTCATCTAGAATGCAGGCAGAATATATAGCATATTTTGAGGCCAATGGGCATTTATGGCTAAAGAATTTCCTTCCTAGACATAAAGTGGTAGACAACATTTTCAAACCACTGACATTGTACTGCGATAATGAACCCACTGTTTTCTATGCGAATAGCAAGTCAAGTGTTCTGCCAAGCACATTGACCTAAAGTATCATGTTATTCAACATAGAATCCAGGATCGCACTATTAATGTTAAGCATGTCAGTACGACACATATGCTTGCAGATCCGCTCCCTAAAGGCTTACCACCCAATATTTTTCGTGAGCACATAGTCGGCATGGGTTTAATGGAAGCCTTTTGATCCTGGAATTATGGGACCACTAATATAAACCACTCCCATTAAGTAAAACATTTGCAAATTCAAAATAAGATGTGTACTATGATTATTGACGTCCAATGGCCTTTCATCGGTTGTCGTAACACCTTACTCTAGTATGTCATTCCTATGGAGAATGGGCATAAGTTATTGAGCCTAACAATCAAGGGGGAGAATGTTAATATTGATCTAAGGCCCAATGGGCCAAAGGGACAAGTCAAAGATAAGTTATGTTAAGGGAAGAAGGTCATGAAGCAACGTTCGTACCCCCTTGACACTAACAAACGCACCCTGATCGGGGTGGTTTAGGTCATCTGATCGCTAGCGCCACATATAAAGAGGGGGGCAACATGACACGCACGATCTGACATGTTCACGTGCGTCTACTTTGCCCTCCTAAATCCCAAAACCCTAATCCGATCTAGGGGAGCGTTGTGTGATAGGAAGACCTTCTCCTACCTCTGCTCCGATGCCAGGGCAGTGCCGCTAGCACCCGGAGGGATGCCGCTACCCGCTGCAAGCATCTACACCGAGCCTGCATCAAGCAGGCACGAGACTTCACATCGCCTACACCAATGGCTGCTTCATTGGTGGTAAGACCTTATTCCATCTCGTTGTTCATCATGATTAGGTGATCTAAAGTCTAGGCTAATGCACCTGTTAAGTACATCCCACGGGATTGAACCCTAACATGCATCAAAGCAGAGTAGAAGGAATATGAGGTTGATGATTTCAAATTTTGACCCCTCAACCAATGTTCATGGTGTCATTTGCATATGCTCTGGCCTCCAGGGTAATTTCAGAATGGAAATTCAAAACGAAACTTGCCCATATGCTCTGGCATGAATAATAAAATTGAATGAAAAAATAAGTTAAAGTTCTACAATGAACATATCTGTGTATTCTAGCTGTGAGCAAATTTTTATGAAGATAATACACTTGTGGTGGTCTAGGAAAATTTGGTTGCATAAAAATCAAGCTTTTTAGAGCACCGATTTCATGAAGCTCAACGTTGACACATACTGGAAGGTAGTATTGCTAGAGTCGTTGCGAACATTACCCGAACACCTCGAGGGCAATGCAAATGCAATCCCCGTGAACCAAATCAATCAACGTGCAGACAGTACAGCTGGGGAATCAAGCCACGCAAACTAGCATAATTGAGTTCGGGAGTTAACAACGAGAGAAACGCAGCAGGAAGACGAGGAGCAGGAGAGGCAGAGCCACATCATTTGCGGGTCTCGTCGTCCTCCGGCTCAAACTCCGGGTCGCCGTCAGGGTGCATCTCCAGCCACTGCTCCTTGGTCCAGTACTCCTTGACGTGCCCCCACTTCTTGCGGAACTTCTCGATCTGGCTGTCCATGACGACCAGCGCCGAGGAGTCGCCGACGTAGTAGGGGTGGTTCCCCGACCAGACGTCCACCGAGTACTCCGGCTTCGTGCCCCCCGTCACCAGCACCAGCTCACCGTTGCAGTACACCTTGGCGTCCTCGAAGATCTCCGGGTGCAGCCCCTTCTTCCGCATCGAGCACCTCATCCCCTGCACGCGCGCACAGCGCACAAGTTAAGGATTGACAAATGTCTCCCCCAATTCAGAGCCTTATGAAGTTTAAGTATGGAAGTGAGTTCAGTACCTGGGAGGGGACGAGGGAGCGGAGGGTGCGGTTTGCGGTTCTCGCGACGGCGGCGGCGCCTGGGGTCGGGAGGAAGGAGGTGGAGAGGGAGAGCGCCATGGCTGACGACTTGTTGGCTTCCTTGCCTGTTTCTTCCTATCTTATCCTCTTGTGCTGATGATGATTTCTGAATGTTGAGGCTAGTCCGGGATTTCCGGTGGCCGCTGGCTCGGCCTGGTCTTTTTTTGGGGGGTTTGCTGTGGGAACTCCTATTCGGCGCCCTGCCGCCACCATGCCAACACTCGTGGGCTGGCCCGTGTAGATCCTGAATTCGCTCTTGTTCGTTCGATCGTATTTGAAAAAAAACGAAAAAATCATGAATTTGAAAAAAAAGGTTCATTGATTTGAAAAAATCATCATATTTGAAAAGTTTTATGAATTTAAAAAAGTTCATAAAAAGGAAAATAATAAAATGCTAAACAGAACCGTTCCAAGAAAAAAAGAAGAAAATAAAGAAGTCGGTGTAATAAAGCGCCGAATAGTAAATGTCGTTTGTTGTTTAGTCTGTTTTTTTAGGCAATGTTGCTTACTTTGATTGGGCTGATGGATTGGTAGGGCTTTGTCAATTTAAACGGACCAGGTAATTCGAAGCATGTTTAAGGAAAGAGTTAAATACATTTTTGGTACATGAACTTGCAGTTACCATTTAAAAAAACATGAACTTGCACTCAATGTACCGATTCATACATAAACTTAAAAATAATATAACGGAAAAGCTATTTACCAGACGGCAGTAATTTTGCAACAGATCCACACACGTCGGATGTCGTTCGTTTCAGATCTTGCGGCCGTGATTTCAGGGTGTTTTTTTTGGACCGGATTGATCGTGCGGGCGTATTTTTCTCGATCACGATCTCTGGCGCGATTTGTTTGACATAATTGTCGGATCTTATTGCGGCAGTAATTTTAGAAAGTATTTTTGGGGCTCGATTTTAGAGTGTTTTATTAGTAGGAAAGGAAATAGGTGGCGTGATTTCCGGATCATGATCCCATGAGCATTCTAGGAAGGTTTTAGTGCGATTTCAGGTTGACTTTTTAAGTAGAAAATAGTGTCAAAAAGTACTTGTGCCAATAATCGAACTATGACCATCTACTCGTGAGTTTAACAAGCTAACCAGTCCAGATACTATTACTTTTTGTTGTGAGTTAAAGTTAAAACTTGTTTTAATCTGTTGTTTTGTACTAACACCTAGACATTGACGAACATTTGCTCTATTAAAAGTCTACTCCCTCCATTTCAAAATAGATGACCCAACTTTATATTAACTTTAGTATAAATTTAATACAAAGTTGGGTTATCTATTTTCGAACGGAGGGAGTAACTACTAGTCCATGCATCGTGGCCTAATAACTGACATTTAAACACCAAACACCGCGGTAACTCTGATATAAGGGAAAAATATATCCCCAATAATTTTTATGTAAATAGCATGATAATATAGACTTCCCGGCCTGATAACTTAGGTACAAACAATACGATAACTTTGACCCATGATTTTTTTTGGTTGGAAAATGGGAAGGGATAAAAGTTGATAACTCACGTACAAACACCGCGGTAAAGTTTGACTCCGAGATAAAAGTTGTTGAAAAACATACTCCCGATTACTTCATTGTAAATAGCATGATAATATATGCACATCACCGATGATAACTCATGTACAAACACCACAGACACTTTTTCACCCCGAAGATAAAAATTGTTCAAAAATATACCCGGGTAACTTGGTGTAAATAACATGGTTGTACACTCATATCGGACCTGATAACTCATGTACAAATACCATTGATGAAAAGTATACAACCTATGCACTCTGGTAACTTTTGTGTGAATACTGAATAGCATGGTAACTCACACATTGTAGACCTGATAACTTATGTACCCCGGCCCTGATAACTTTGGCGCCGAGGGGGGTGGGGTTGATGGAATATCCCCCTGGTAATTTTTATATGAACAACATGATAACTCACACATCACAGACCTAATAACTTATGTACTCTGTTCCTCATAGCTTTGGTAGGGGGGAGGGGTAGGGGTTGTCGAAATATCCCTTGGTAAATTTTGTGTGAATAACATTGTTGTGTGTGAGTTATCAGGTTCGTGGCATATAAATTATGATGCCCTTTTGTAGAGAAGTTATTGGTGTGTGTTACAACAACTTTTCTTCTTTGCACCGAAAGTTACCGCAGTATTTGTGAGTGGGTTACCAGGTTTGTGGCGTATATATTACCATGTTCTTTATAGAGATGTTATTTGGGGTGTTATAACAACTTGTTTTCATGTGGTCAAAAAAGTTACCGCGGTGTGTATGTGTGAGTTATCATATTCATGGCATATAAATTACCATGGTCTTTTCTACAAATAAGTTGTCGGAATGTGTTACAACAACATTTTTTCTTCTGGTCGAAAGTTACCATGGTGTTTGTGAGTGAGTTACATGTCATATAATTATCATGCTGTTTTTACAAATAAGTTATGGGGATGTGTTACATCAATATTTTTTTACAACGGTGTTTGTGAGTTATCAGATCTGTGCTGGACAAATTACCGTGTACACAAAGGGAAGAAACTGGTAAAACGGAATATTTCTGATTGGGTGTGTAGCAGTATAAATACCTACCGAATTTTTTATAACCATAACTTGAATTTGGGGCAGGTCGATAGGACAAGTGATGAAGGTCCAGGAGGTAGTGAGTTCGACTTCCAGTTGTATTAACTTTTTTACCATGTTTTTTTACGACACCAAAAAATAAAAAGTAGTAGTCCGTTCGGATCTGTTGCTAGGGTCCAGTTGACCGGATTATAGCACAGTCCATAATATAAATAGGTCTGACAACTTGTGTTTCGGGTACGTTTGAGCATATTTTCGTTAACTCTCCATTAAAAACTGCAGCCCACACTTCATATCTATTTGTGAGTCCCACTTGATAAGGATAGAAATAGAACATACTCCCTTCGTTCCGAATTACTTGTCGTAGGTATGGATGTATCTAGATATATTTTAGTTTTAGATACATTTATTTTTGCGACGAGTAATTTGAAATGAAGGAAGTAGTGTTGGGGAACGTAGCAATAATTCAAAATTTTCCTACGTGTCACCAAGATCAATCTATGGAGTCATCTAGCAACGAGGGAGGAGTGGATCTACATACCCTTGTAGATCACGCGCGGAAGCGTTCAAGAGAACGGGGTTGATGGAGTCGTACTCGTCGTGATCCAAATCACCGATGATCCTAGCGCCGAACGGACGGCACCTCCGCGTTCAACACACGTACGGAGCAGTGACGTCTCCTCCTTCTTGATCCAGCAAGAGGGGAGGAGAGGTTGATGGAGATCCAGCAGCACGACGGCGTGGTGGTGAAAATAGCGGGATTCCAACAGGGTTTCGCCAATCGCTGCGGGAGAAGGGAGATGTGTCATGGGAGGGAGAGGGAGGCGCCAGGGCTTAGGTATTGCTGCCCTCCCTTCCCCCCACTATATATAGGGCCAAGGGAGAGGGGGGGCGCAGCCTTGGCCCTTCCTCCAAGGAAGGGTGCGGCCAGGGAGGAGTCCATCCTCCCCAAGGCACCTCGGAGGTGTCTTCCCCCTTTAGGACTCTTCCTTTCCCTTATCTCTTGGCGCATGGGCCTCTTGGGGCTGGTGCCCTTGGCCCATACAGGCCAAGGCGCACCCCCTACAGCCCATGTGCCCCCCCCCACCGGGGCAGGTGGCCCCACTCGGTGGACCCCCGGGACCCTTTCGGTGGTCCCGGTACAATACCGGTGACCCCGAAACTTGTCCCGATGGCCGAAATAGCACTTCCTATATATAATTCTTTACCTCCGGACCATTCCGGAACTCCTCGTGATGTCCGGGATCTCATCCGGGACTCCGAACAACTTTCGGGTTACCGCATACTAATATCTCTATAACCCTAGCGTCACCGAACCTTAAGTGTGTAGACCCTACGGGTTCGGGAGACATGCAGACATGACCGAGATGACTCTCCGGTCAATAACCAAGAGCGGGATCTGGATACCCATGTTGGCTCCCACATGCTCCTCGATGATCTCATCGGATGAACCACGATGTCGAGGATTCAATCAATCCCGTATTCAATTCCCTTTGTCTAGCGGTATTGTACTTGCCCGAGATTCGATCGTCGGTATCCCGATACCTTGTTCAATCTCGTTACCGGCAAGTCTCTTTTACTCATTCCTTAACACATCATCCCGTGATCAACTCCTTGATCACATTGTGCACATTATGATGATGTCCTACCGAGTGGGCCCAGAGATACCTCTCCGTCACACGGAGTGACATATCCCAGTCTCGATTCGTGCCAACCCAACAGACACTTTCGGAGATACCTGTAGTGTACCTTTATAGCCACCCAGTTACGTTGTGACGTTTGGCACACCCAAAGTATTCCTACGGTATCCGGGAGTTGCACAATCTCATGGTCTAAGGAAATGATACTTGACATTGGAAAAGCTTTAGCATACGAACTACATGATCTTGTGCTAGGCTTAGGATTGGGTCTTGTCCATCATATCATTCTCCCAATGATGTGATCCCGTTATCAACGACATCCAATGTCCATGGTCAGGAAACCGTAACCATCTATTGATCAACGAGCTAGTCAACTAGAGGCTTACTAGGGACATGGTGTTGTCTATGTATCCACACATGTATCTGAGTTTCCTATCAATACAATTCTAGGATGGATAATAAACGATTATCATGAACAAGGAAATATAATAATAACTAATTTATTATTGCCTCTAGGGCATATTTCCAACAGTCTCCCACTTGCACTAGAGTCAATAATCCAGTTCACATCGATATGTGATTAACACTCAAGGTCACATCCCCATGTGACTAACACCCAGAGAGTTCTGGGTTTGATCATGTTATGCTTGTGAGAGAGGTTATAGTCAACGGGTTTGAACCTTTCAGATCCGTGTGTGCTTTACAAATCTCTATGTCATCTCCTAGATGCAGCTGCCACGTTCTATTTGGAGCTATTCCAAATAACTGTTCTACTATACGAATCCAGTTTACTACTCGGAATAATCTGGATTAGTGTCAAAGTTTGCATCAGCGTAACCCTTTACGACGAACTCTTTTATCACCTCCATAATCGAGAAAATTCCTTAGTCCACTAGTTACTAAGGATAACTTTGACCGCTGTCCTGTGATCCATTCTTGGATCACTCTTGTACCCCTTGACTGACTCACGGCAAGGCACATTTCAGGTGCGGTACACAGCATAGCATACTGTAGGGCCTATGTCTTAAGCATAGGGGACGACCTTCGTCCTTTCTCTCTATTCTGCCGTGGTCGAGCTTTAAGTCTTAACTTCATACCTTACAACTCAGGCAAGAACTCCTTCTTTGACTGATCCATCTTGAACACCTTCAAGATCATGTCAAGGTATGTGCTCATTTGAAAGTACCATTAAGCGTTTTGATCTATCCTTATAGATCTTGATGCTCAATGTTCAAGTAGCTTAATCCAGGCTTTCCATTGAAAAACACTTTCCAAATAACCCTATATGCTTTCCAGAAATTCTTCGTCATTTCTGATCAACAATATGTCAACAACATATATTCATCAGAAATTCTATTGTGCTCCCACTCACTTCTTTGGAAATACAAGTTTCTCATAAACTTTGTATACACCCAAAACTTTGATCATCTTATCAAAGCATACATTCCAACTCCGAGATGCTTACTCCAGTTCTTAGAAGGATTGCTGGAGCTTTGCATACTTATTAGCATCTTTCAGGATTGACAAAACCTTCCGGTTGTATCACATACAACCTTTCCTCAAGAAAATCGTTGAGAAAACAATGTTTTTGACATCCTATCTGCAAGATTTCACAAACTATGCAGTAATCGCTAATATAATTCCAACAGACTCTTAGCATCGCTACGAGTGAGAAAGTCTCATCGTAGTCAACTCCTTAAACTTGTCGAAAAAAATCTTAACGACAAGTCGAGCTTTCTTAATGGTGATACTTACCATCATTGTCTGTCTTCCTTTTAAAATCCATCTGTACTCAATAGCCTTACGACCATCGAGCCGTTCTGCCAAAGTCTACACTTTGTTTTCATACATGGATCCTCTCTCGGATTTTATGGCCTCGAGCCATTTATCGGAATCCGGGCCCACCATCGCTTCTCCATAGCTCGTAGGTTCATTGTTGTCTAGCAACATGACTTCCAAGACAGGATTACGTACCACTCTGAAGTAGTACGCATCCTTGTCATCCCACGAGGTTTGGTAGTGACTTGATCTGAAGTTTCATGATCACTATCATAAGCTTCCACTTCAATTGGTGTAGGTGCCACAGGAACAACTCCTGTGCCCTGCCACACACTAGTTGAAGAGACGGTTCAATAACCTCATCAAGTCTCCACCATCCTCCCACTCAATTCTTTCGAGAGAAACTTTTCCTCGAGAAAGGACCCGATTCTAGAAACAATCCCTTATTGCTTTCGGATCTGAGACAGGAGGTATACCCAACTATTTTGGGTGTCCTATGAAGATGCATTTATCCGCTTTGGGTTCGAGCTTATCAGCCTGAAACTTTTTCACATAAGCGTCGCAGCCCCAAACTTCTAAGAAATGACAGCTTAGGTTTCTCTAAACCATAGTTCATATGATGTCATCTCATCGGAATTACGTGGTGCCCTATTTAAAGTGAATGTGGTTGTCTTTAATGCCTAACCCATAAACTATCATGGTAATTCGATAAGAGACATCCTGGTATGCATCATATCCAATAGGGTGCAGTTATGATGTTTGGTGTAACGCCCGGATAATCTCGCTACAGTAATCCCACGCTAATCATGCCACGTAATCCCAATTACTGTTGCTAAACGTCCGTTAGTTCAAACCGCGTCAAATTCAAATTTAAAATTAATGTCGACAATAAAAGTTTTCAAAAATTGAAACAAAAATGTTCGGTGGTTGCCAAATATTACAAAGGTAATTATGGTGCAGCAAACACATTTTTATAAAATGTCTAAATAATTTAAAGTGATTTAAAACAGAAAAGCAAATAGATAAAAACAAAACAGAAAAACTAA
>NC_041384.1:439243035-439250382 GCF_002162155.2 Triticum dicoccoides
GGTCCGCGTCCGCGTGTCCCCTTCCGCGCCAGCGCCTGCAGCCGGGCGTTCGGCCGCGCCCCCCCTCGCCCCCTAGCCCGCGCTCGTCGGGGCTCCGCCTGCTGCCTTCCTCCGTTGGAGCCACCACGCTCGCTGGCCCGCCGCTCACTGTGCCCCCCCCTTGGTGCTGCTGCTCAAGCAGTGGCCGTGGCCATAGCTGCCACCGGCGCCGGACCCCGGTAGCCCGTGGATGCGCCATTTGGGCAGCGCCCAACGCCCGGCGTGCCGCGCCGTCGCGCCTGAGGTCTGCGGTCGGGCGCCCACACGCCCTTCGCCCGTTACGCCCGATCCGCTTAGGCCCCAGGGGCCACTAGACAACGGGCCCCACGCCCAGAACGAAAAAAAATGTGTTATATATAAAAAAATTAATTAATTAATTAAATAATTAATTAACTTAATTAATCCTAATTTAATTAACCTAATTAACTACTTAACCTAATTAACTACTATTAATTAACAGTATAGCCAATGACAGGTGGGCCTGCTGTCCAGTTTGACCAACTCAAACTGCTGACTGGACTAGCCTAGTCATTGACAGGAGGGTCCCACTAGACCCCTTTGACCAGTCAACGGTCCCAGTTGACTGTTGACTGGGAAGTCAACTAGACCCCACCTGTCAGCCCCTTTAGTACATTGTTGTGTACAACCTATGGGTACACTTAGCAATTTCACCTTTAATTTTGAAATAATAAATAAATTCAGAAAATTTTAGAAATTGTTTAAAACTTTGAAAAATCATATAAAATAAACCGTAGCTCGGATGAAAAAACTTTGTACATGAAAGTTGCTCAAAACGACGAGACGAATCCGGATACACTCTCCGTTCGTCCGCCACACATCCCTAGCATAGCAAACACACAACTTTCCCCCTCCGATTCATCTGTCCGAAAACGCGAAACACCGGGAATACTTTCCCGGATGTTTCTCCCCTTCGCCTGTATCACCTATCCCTGCGTTAGATCACCTCTAGCACCACGTTTGTCATGTTATGCTTTGATTGCTCTGTTATTTATTATGTTCCCCCTCCGTTACTTTTCCGGTAGACCCCGAGATTGCCGCTGATGCCCCTGTGATCGACTACGTCGACGACGACCCTCCTTCTTGTCTGAGCAACCAGGCAAGCCCCCCCTTTGATCACCAGATATTGCCTACTCTTCTCTATACTGCTGGCATTAGAGTAGTGTAGCATGTTACTGCTTTTCGTTATTCCTACCCTGATGCATAGCCTGTCCTTGCTACTACTGTTGTTACCATTACCTGCTATCCTACTGCTTAGTATAGGATGCTAGTGTTCCATCAGTGGCCCTACACTCTTGTCCGTCTGCCATGCTATACTACTGGGCCGTGATGACTTCGGGAGGTGATCACGGGCATATACGATATACTTTACACAGTTACATTACCTGTGATACTGTTCGGAGATGGGGGCTGAAGGGGCAGGTGGCTCCATCCAGGTAGTGGTGGGCCTGGGTTCCCGACGGCCCCCGACTGTTACTTTGAGGCGGAGCGACTTGGCAGGTTGAGACCACCTAGGAGAGAGGTGGGCCTGGCCCTAGTTGGTGTTCGCGGATACTTAACACGTTTAACGAGATCTTGGTATTTGATCTGAGTCTGGCCACTGGCTTATACGCACTAACCATCTATGCGGGGACAGTTATGGGCACTCGACGTCGTGGTATCAGCCGAAGCACTTCGTGACGCCAGCGACAGAGCGGCGCGCGCCGGGTTGGACCGCGTAACGTGACTTCCTTTGTAATGGAGGTTGCTAGGTCTGCTCTCCGGCCGCGTACGCAATGTGCAGGTGTGCTATGGGCGATGGGCCCAGACCCCTGTGCGCTTAGGTTTAGACCGGCGTGCTGGCCTCTCTGTTGTGCCTAGGTGGGGCTGCGACGTGTTGATCTTCCGCGGCCGGGCATGACCCAGAAAAGTGTGTCCGGCCAAATGGGATCGAGCGTGTTGGGTTATGTGGTGCACCCCTGCAGGGAAGATAATCTAATCGAATAGCCGTGATCTTCGGTAACAGGATGACTTGGAGTTGTACCTTGACCTTATGACAACTAGAACCGGATACTTAATAAAACACACCCTTCCAAGTGCCAGATACAACCGGTGATCGCTCTCTAACAGGGTGACGAGGAGAGGATCGCCGGGTAGGTTTATGATATGCGATGATACTTGGAGGACTTCAGTCTACTCTCTTCTACATGCTGCAAGACGGAGGCTGCCAGAAGCGTAGTCTTTGAAAGGATTAGTATCCCCTTCTTGTTCTGGCATTCTGCAGTTCAGTCCACATATGATACCCTTATACCATTTGATACCCATGCATATGTAGTGTAGTTCCTTGCTTGCGAGTACTTTGGATGAGTACTCACGGTTGCTTTCTCCCCCCTTTTCCCCCTATCCCTTCTACCTGGTTGTCGCAACCAGATGTTGGAGCCCAGGATCCAGACGCCACCGTCGATGATGACTCCTACTACACCGGAGGTGCCTAGTACTACGTGCTGCCCGCTGACGACGACCAGGAGTAGTTAGGAGGATCCCAGGCAGGAGGCCCGTGCCTCTTTCGATCTGTACCCCAGTTTGTGCTAGCCTTCTTAAGGCAAACTTGTTTAACTTATGTCTGTACTCAGATATTCTTGATTCCGCTGACTCGTCTATGATCGAGCTCTTGTATTCGAGCCTTCGAGGCCCCTGGCTTGTAATATGATGCTTGTATGACTTATTTTAATTATAGAGTTGTGTTGTGATATCTTCCCGTGAGTCCCTGATCTTGATCGTACACGTTTGCGTGTATGATTAGTGTACGGTTGAATCGGGGGCGTCACAAGTTGGTATCAGAGCCAGCTGCCTGTAAGAATCCCCCTTCCAACTCCTTGGCCGAAGTTGAGTCTAGTCATTGCAAAACTTTTACTAACATGGTTGTGTGGCTTACGGGCCCACGTCGCAATTGGGTGGTATTAGGATCTTTTACTCCTTGATCTTTACTCCGGGATTCTGAACTCTCTTCTATTCGGGTTAAACGATTTTTTTACTAAAATCTAACTTTAGGTTCTCGAAAATACTTTCTCCCGGCGAGCCCCTTCAGTCCAGATGATCGCCGGCTGCACCAGAAGATTTCGAAGATACTCTCCGATATTCTCTCGAGACCTTGTGCCTGTTGCTTTTGCAATTCCCTTCCACCGAAATATCGCTATGGATGAATACTTACACCTGTCGTGCTTACTTTTATTCCCAGTCGATCTTGTTATTACAAGATACCCCCAAAAATATTTGGTGCCTACTGCCTTGCAGTTCTTCGCCACCTGAATACCCCTAATGATAAATTCTCGCACTTTCCGAGTATCCGCTCATCCCCAGTTGTTAAGGTGTTTCACAAAAGTTTTTTGAAATACCATTCAATCTTCCGAAGATCTTCAACAACCTATTGCTCTTGAAATTCTTGCTTGCTTGCTTGCATTGGGATTAAATCCTATAAGTCTGGTAATCTTATTGGCATCCTCTGTCATTATCATTTTAAGTCCGTTAATTCAATATGTTGAGGATGCTTGCCTTCCTCAGTCGAATCCTAGAATTCATCCTTCTGGCTCAGACGTCAGTTGGATATGAACTGCTTCTTGACCAATCAATGCCTTGATCGGTTGTGCTTCTAAGTCTATTGAACTTATTCATTTTCGATCAGAACGTTTGCTTATGATCCTTTGTTTTGGAAATCATCATTCCTTTGTTATCTAAACATCGAATTATTCAGATGTTCTATAATATGATGTTGTGCATTCTTTCTTTGTCTGATTGAGTACCGATACTCACATCAGCTCCGTTGTGGATCGCCCGATCCATTGTTGGATTTCATCCGACATCGTCCTTCATATTCAATAACCTTGTGATCCTTTCCATGGGTATATAATGCCTTTGGTAAATTGTATCATCTGCTTTTGAACAATGCCCTACTTTCGAGCTGGTGATGTTTACTATTGCAGCTTGTGGAATATGTTTCCATGATACCCCGATGGGTTGAACATATGCCTCCCTTATTATGTGTGAACTCGAAAGTTTTCACGAGTCATACTCTTCTGGTATTTTGCTAGATAAAATTTCTATACTACAGCTTCATCAAAAGCAAGAAGTAAAATGAAAGGTTATGCATGGAAGAAGTGGGAGTCGACCTTGAGCCTTTGCGTTCATGCACATGGACCCGATGTGAAACTTATCATCGAAGCTTCTTGTAAATGATATTAATTCCCTTGGTATAAGTTCATCTTATATCTGGGATCTGGCCTTTTACAATCGTGGTTCCGACCATGTTCTCTTTTAAATACCATTTTCGATGCAAGTGTAAGCACTTGTCTTATGTGGATCAATACCCCGGTCCAACCTCTACTTTGATCCGTCTTCGAGTATTACCCCCCTGGTATCTCGAGATTATCTTGGAACTGCATAACTTCTTATGAGTTCTTCATCAAGTATTACATTCTCACCGATTACAGTTTTCATGGGCTCTGAGTTATTAATCACTCGAGAACACCGATAAGTGAATCGATTCCGCACTCCGATTCAATAACTCTAAGTAATTCTTGTTGCTTACGAGTTTAATAATCCTTCAAGTCATTCCTAGCCTAATCGGCTATATCATTATCGTGCTAAATTTTAACTGGGCTACCTGGTCCTTAATCTCGGAGCACAACTTTCGATGATGAGCTAAACTTACATCGATCTTCCTCGTCATATCAGTTCACCTTGAGCAACAAGCTTGATTTAAAAGTTTGTGTCCTACCCATGGTTCCAATGACCTTCCGCTTCATCATTTCTTTGACTCGATGTCGTTGCTGATTGTTTACATCTTGAAATCTCTCGACAAATGTGCCGTGAACATCATCAACCTTATGAGGTCTTCCAAGATATCTATCGAATTCTTGATGAGAAATAGCATCCTTTGCCCTCGATGATTTGGGTTATCATCGACAACATTATTGCATTCCATCCAACACAAAACTTGTTCCTGTTTTGTGCTGTACCTTGAGTTCCTTGCTATCCAACTTATGTTATGTTCTACCGCGGAGTATTACCATCTTTGATGTCAAGAATGTTGTGAGGATTGCTCCACCACTTAAGAATTCTTGGTATAGTGATACTTCTCACCATGACCATTCTTTCTTGGTCCTCGTATTGATTCCAACCGGGGTACCAACAAGTGAACGGTGCTGTTTGGATTTTGCCCTTCTAGCAACCCTATTGCTTTGGAGTTAATGATCGATAATTCATTCTTAGCCTATCGGTTGCTGAACCACCATTCTAACATTGATCATGCTACTATAAGCCCACATTTCGGTTGCACCTTTCAACTAATGTTTAACTGTGTATGTTTTCCTCGAGCATACATCATTAAGTCATTTGATCTAGCTAATGTTATCTCCTTGTTCACATAGTTGTGGAAATCCATCTTTTTGGAAATATCAATGGATTGTCGCTGAGTCAATCAATCACCTCCTCACCTCTCCTTGATTTAATGGTGAACCCTTGTTCGGAACTCGCTTCCATAGTTCATTTTCCGAGAATCATATACTGTCGTCTCGTCAATTGTGTTGCACCTCTTCTTCTCAGGCATCCTGAGTCTGAGGTATCCTGACACCAACCAGATCCGAAACTCGATCAGATATGATGATTGGAACATATATCCAAGAGTTATAACTTTGGTCCTTATATGACCCGGCAAGATGATGTCATGCCTAGCACACCTGGCCGGAGGACCTATTGTTATAGTTTCCTTTTTAGCAAGCTTAGAGATTCTTCCATGAGGAAATCGCAAGGTTTACTTTATAAGTTGTTCCTGATGGATCCTTTGTGTATCCAAAGTCTGACCTTTGCTTGAAGACCATGTCAATGCTATCTCGAAGCATGTCTGTGGTACTCCGATCTTCAATAAGAACAGTTAAAGCACCATGCTGAAATTTCTTTATCAAATTATCCAAACACCTTTGTATGGATAATGTTATGAAATTCCTCTCCCCTTACCTAAATGGTTTTCTACTTTCTATCCTATCATGGATATCATGCTATGCTTGTCCTTGGGAAGAATATACCCCTGAATTATGTGTTTAAACACATTTTTCTTTCCATTGTTCTGATTAAATCTCATAGACACTTTTCCCTTTCCATTGGTTTGTTTAAACCCTTTCTATGATCTATATGATATAAGCAGTAGTAATTCCCTGCTTGTGCAAACACATCGGTGTACAACTCTGTCAGTAAGACCCTGTTACTATTGTTGATGACATTCCGGTAACCACCGATGGACGAGAACTTTGCCTATTGGTCCGCCTCGTTTCAACGAGCAGGAAAATGGTTCTCTTTGTCCCTCGCCCTTGGTACCGACGTTGTTGCTGACATATAATTGACATGCTACCCTCTGACATGCCTTACTTGCATGATCGTGCAAGACATCACCGCCTTCCTACTTTTAACCCACATGGTGGGCCCATAACCCACAGTTCCACAGGATCGAAACCTGACTCTCCTGTACACCCCCAGTTTCCAAAGTTATTCCTCATGCTTGGCTTCGTATGTAGTTCACGACCCACCTTCCAGAGATCATCACTTTTGGTATGAAACACAATACTTATTCCCGTTGCTTTGAACCCCTTTCACACTCTGTTTCAAGCAACGACGATTGTCTATCCGCTTCAAACTTCTTATGGTACCCTCGAACTTTACTCTCGATGTGTTTTAATTGTTCAACTCGAGAGGTACTCATATGCTCATTCATGGGTTAATCCCAGTTTATTACCCTTATAGCATTCTGTCATTGCCGATCTGCCACGTTACCTATTAGTAAGTACGAAGGAACCCCCGAAGAAAGGATGACGACTTCATAATGATGACCGAAGCAGTGGAATGAAGACATCAATGTAATACATCGATCTCTTCGAGAAGAGCAGCCAAGATTGAGAAGATCCGTTAGAATTTCGTAACCAGCCCTTTCCCCCTTACTCTACCTCCTAAATCTCGGGACGAGATTTCTTGTAGTGGAGGAGATTTGTAACGCCCGGATAATCTCACTACAGTAATCCCACGCTAATCATGCCATGTCATCCCAATTACTGTTGCTAAACGTCCGTTAGTTGAAATTCAAATTTAAAATTAATGTCGACAATAAAAGTTTTCAAAAATTGAAACAAAAACGTTCGGTGGTTGCCAAATATTACAAAGGTAATTATGGTGCAGCAAACACATTTTTATAAAATATCTAAATAATTCAAAGTGATTTAAAACAGAAAAGCAAATAGATAAAAACAAAACAGAAAAACTAAAACT
>NC_041384.1:439250931-439349718 GCF_002162155.2 Triticum dicoccoides
TGCGCCCCCCCTCGCCCCCTTGCCCGCGCTCGTCGGGGCTCCGCCTGCTGCCTTACTCCGCCGGAGCCACCACGCTCGCTGGCCCGCCGCTCACTGTGCCCCCCCCTTGGTGTTGCTGCTCAAGCAGTGGCCGCGGCCATAGCCGCCGCCGGCGCCGGACCCCGGTAGCCCGTGGATGCGCCATTTAGGCAGCGCCCAACGCCCGGCGTGCCGCGCCGCCGCGCCTGAGGTCTGCGGTCGGGCGCCCACATGCCCTTCGCCCGTTATACCCGATCCGCTTAGGCCCCAGGGGCCACTAGACAACGGGCCCCACGCCCAGAACGAAAAAAATGTGTTACATAAAAAAAATTAAATTAATTAATTAAATAAATAATTAATTAACTTAATTAATCCTAATTTAATTAGCCTAATTAACTACTTAACCTAATTAACTACTGTTAATTAACAGTATAGCCAATGACAGGTGGGCGTGCTGTCCAGTTTGACCAAGTCAAACTGCTGACTGGACTAGCCTAGTCATTGACAGGAGGGTCCCACTAGACCCCTTTGACCAGTCAACGGTCCCAGTTGACTGTTGACTGGGAAGTCAACTGGACCCCACCTGTCAGCCCCTTTAGTACATTATTGTGTACAAGCTGTGGGTACACTTAGCAATTTCACCTTTAATTTTGAAATAATAAATAAATTCAGAAAATTTTAGAAATTATTTAAAACTTTGAAAAATCATATAAAATAAACCGTAGCTCGGATGAAAACACTTTGTACATGAAAGTTGCTCAAAACGACGAGACGAATCCGGATACACTCTCCGTTCGTCCGCCACACATCCCTAGCATAGCAAACATGCAACTTTCCCCCTCCGGTTCATCTGTCCGAAAACGCGAAACACCGGGAATACTTTCCCGGATGTTTCTCCCCTTCGCCGGTATCACCTATCCCTGCGTTAGATCACCTCTAGCACCACGTTTGTCATGTTATGCTTTGATTGCTTTGTTATTTATTGTGTTCCCCCTCCGTTACTTTTCCGGTAGACCCCGAGACAGCCGCTGATGCCCCTGTGATTGACTATGTCGACAACGACCCTCCTTCTTGTCTGAGAAACCAGGCAAGCCCCCCCCTTTGATCACCAGATATCGCCTACTCTTCTCTATACTGCTGGCATTAGAGTAGTGTAGCATGTTACTGCTTTTCGTTATTCCTACCCTGATGCATAGCCTGTCCTTGCTACTACTGTTGTTACCATTACCTGCTATCCTACTGCTTAGTATAGGATGCTAGTGTTCCATCAGTGGCCCTACACTCTTGTCCGTCTGCCATGCTATACTACTGGGCCGTGATGACTTCGGGAGGTGATCACGGGCATATACGATATACTTTACACAGTTACATTACCTGTGATACTGTTCGGAGATGGGGGCTGAAGGGGCAGGTGGCTCCATCCAGGTAGTGGTGGGCCTGGGTTCCCGACGGCCCCCAACTGTTACTTTGAGGCGGAGCGACTTGGCAGGTTGAGACCACCTAGGAGAGAGGTGGGCCTGGCCCTAGTCGGCGTTCGCGGATACTTAACACGTTTAACGAGATCTTGGTATTTGATCTGAGTCTGGCCACTGGCTTATACGCACTAACCATCTACGCGGGGACAGTTATGGGCACTCGACGTCATGGTATCAGCCGAAGCACTTCGTGACGCCAGCGACTGAGCGGCGCGCGCCGGGTTGGACCGCGTAACGTCACTTGATTTGTAATGGAGGTTGCTAGGTCTGCTCTCCGGCCGCGTACGCAACATGCAGGTGTGCTATGGGCGATGGGCCCAGACCCCTGTGCGCTTAGGTTTAGACCGGCGTGCTGGCCTCTCTGTTGTGCCTAGGTGGGGCTGCGACGTGTTGATCTTCCGCGGCCGGGCATGACCCAGAAAAGTGTGTCCGGCCAAATGGGATCGAGCGTGTTGGGTTATGTGGTGCACCCCTGCAGGGAAGATAATCTATTCGAATAGCCGTGATCTTCGGTAACAGGACGACTTGGAGTTGTACCTTGACCTTATGACAACTAGAACCGGATACTTAATAAAACACACCCTTCCAAGTGCCAGATACAACCGGTGATCGCTCTCTAACAGGGCGACGAGGAGAGGATCGCCAGGTAGGTTTATGCTATGCGATGATACTTGGAGGACTTCAGTCTACTCTCTTCTACATGTTGCAAGACGGAGGCTGCCAGAAGCGTAGTCTTCGAAAGGATTAGTATCCCCTTCTTGTTCTGGCATTCTGCAGTTCAGTCCACATATGATACCCTTATACCATTTGATACCCATGCATATGTAGTGTAGTTCCTTGCTTGCGAGTACTTTGGATGAGTACTCACGGTTGCTTTCTCCCCCCTTTTCCCCTATCCCTTCTACCTGGTTGTCGCAACCAGATGTTGGAGCCCAGGATCCAGACGCCACCGTCGACGATGACTCCTACTACACCGGAGGTGCCTACTACTACGTGATGCCCGCCGACGACGACCAGGAGTAGTTAGGAGGATCCCAGGCAGGAGGCACGCGCCTCTTTCGATCTGTACCCCAGTTTGTGCTAGCCTTCTTAAGGCAAACTTGTTTAACTTATGTCTGTACTCAGATATTGTTGCTTCCGCTGACTCGTCTATGATCGAGCTCTTGTATTCAAGCCTTCGAGGCCCCTGGCTTGTAATATGATGCTTGTATGACTTATTTTAATTGTAGAGTTGTGTTGTGATATCTTCCCGTGAGTCCCTGATCTTGATCGTACACGTTTGCGTGTATGATTAGTGTACGGTTGAATCGGGGGCGTCACATTTGGACACACCATCACACTATGGTGTTCCAGGCTGTATTAGTTGTGAAACAATTTCCACAATGTCTTAATTCTGTGCCAAACTCGTAATTCAGATATTCATCTCTATGATCATATCATAGACATTTTATCCTCTTGTCACGACGATCTTTCAACTTCACCCTGAAATTACTTGAACCTTTCAATAATCCAGACTCATGATTCATCAAGTAAATATACTCAATATCTACTCAAATCATCTATGAAGTAAGAACATAACGATAACCACTACACGCCTCAGCACTCATTGGACTGCACACATCAAAATGTATTACTTCCAACAAGTTGCTTTCCAGTTCCATTTTACTGAAAACAAGGCTTTCAGTCATCTTGCCCATGTGGTATGATTTGCATGTCTCAAGTGATTCAAAATCAAGTGAGTCCAAATGGTCCATTTGCATGGAGTTTCTTCATGCATATACACCAATAGACATGGTTCGCATGTCTCAAACTTTTAAAAAATGAGTGAGTCCAAAGATCCATAAACATGGAGCTTCTTCATGCGTTTTATACCAATATGACTCAAATTGCAGTGCCACATTTGTGTGGTACTATCATTACTATCTTATACCTTTGGCATGAAAATGTGTATCACTACGATCGGGATGGTATTATTCAAATAAATAGAGTAACCATTATTCTCCTTAAATGAATAACCGTGTCGCGATAGACATAATCCAATCATGTCTATGCTCAACGCAAACACCAAATAACAATTATTTAGGTTTTAATACCAATCTCGATGGTAGAGGGAGCATACGATATTTGATCAATCTTGGAAATACTTCCAACACATATCGTCATCTCACCTTTTAGCTAGTCTCCGTTTATTCCGTAGCTTTTATTTCGAGTTACTAACACTTAGCAACCGAACCGGTATCTAATACCCTGGTGCTACTAGGAGTACTAGTAACGTACACATTAACATAATGTATATCCAATATACTTCTATCGACAGTCTTCTCATCTACCAAGTATCTAGGGTAATTCTGCTCCAGTGGTTGTTCCCCTTTATTACAGAAGCACTTAGTCTCGGGCTTGGGTTCAACTTTGGGTTTCTTCACTTGAGCAGCAACTGACTTGTCGTTTCATGAAGTATCCCTTTCTTGCCCTTGCCCTTCTTGAAACTAGTGGTTTCACCAACCATCAACAATTGATGCTCCAACTTGATTTCTACTTTCGTGGTGTCAAACATCGCGAATATCTCAAGGTTCATCATATATGTCCCTGATACATTATAGTTCATCATGAAGCTCTAGCAGCTTGGTGGTAATGACTTCGGAGAAACATCAATATCTCATCTGGAAGATCAACTCCCACTCGATTCAAATGATTGTTGTACTCAGACAATCTGAGCACAAGTTCAACAATTGAGCTTTTCTCCCTTAGTTTGCAGGCTAAGAAAATCGTCGGAGGTCTTATACCTCTTGACGTGGCCACGAGCCTGAAATCCCAATTTCAGCCCTCAAAACATCTCATATGTTTCGCGACATTTCAAAACATCTTCGGTGCCTCAACTCTAAGCCGTTTAACTGAACTATCACGTAGTTATCAAAATGTGTATGTCAGATGTTCGCAACATCCATAGACAACGTTCGAGGTTCAGCACACTGAGCGGTGCATTAAGGACATAAGCCTTCTATGAAGCAATGAGGACAATCCTCAGTCTACGGACCTAGTCCGCATAATTGCTACTATCAACTTTCAACTAAATTTTCTCTAGGAACATATCTAAACAGTAGAACTGAAGCGCGAGCTACGACATAATTTGCGAAGACCTTTTGACTATGTTCAGGATAAATAAGTTCATCTTGTGAACTCCCACTCAGATAGACATCCCTCTAGTCATCTAAGTGATTACATGATCCGAGTCAACTAGGCCGTGTCCGATCATCACGTGAGACGGACTAGTCATCATCGGTGAACATCTTCATGTTGATCGTATCTACCATACGACTCATGCTCGACCTTTCGGTCTCTTGTGTTCCGAGGCCATGTCTGTACATGCTAGGCTCGTCAAGTCAACCTAAGTGTTTCGCTTGTGTAAATCTGTCTTACACCCGTTGTATGTGAACGTTAGAATCTAACACCCGATCATCACGTGGTGCTTCGAAACAACGAACTGTCGCAATGGTGCACAGTTAGGGGGAACACTTTCTTGAAATTATTATGAGGGATCATCTTATTTACTATCGTTGTGCTAAGTAAACAAGATGCATAAACATGATAAACATCACATGCAATCAAATAGTGACATGATATGGCCATCATCACTTTGCTCCTCTTGATCTCCATCTTCGGGGCTCCATGATCATCATCGTCACCGGCATGACACCATGATCTCCATCATCATGATCTCTATCATCGTGTCTTCATGAAGTTGTCTCGTCAACTATTACTTCTACTACTACAGCTAACGGTTAGCAATAAAGTAAAGTAATTACATAACGTTTACGTTGACACGCAGGTCATAAATAAATTAAGACAACTCCTATGGCTCCTGCCGGTTGTCATACTCATTGACATGCAAGTCGTGATTCCTATTACAAGAACAAGTTAGACGTCCTCTAATTGTTGTTTGCATGTTTTACGTGGCTGCTACGGGTTTCTAGCAAGAACGTTTCTTACCTACGCAAAAACCACAACGTGATATGCCAATTGCTATTTACCCTTCATAAGGACCCTTTTCATCGAATCCGATCCGACTAAAGTGGGGGAGACAGACACCCGCTAGCCACCTTATGCAACTAGTGCATGTCAGTCGGTGGAACCAGTCTCACGTAAGAGTACGTGTAAGGTCGGTCCGGGCCGCTTCATCCCACAATGCCACCGAATCAAGATTGGACTAGTAATGGTAAGCATATTGAACAAAATCAACGCCCACAACTACTTTGTGTTCTACTCGTGCATAGAAACTACGCATAGACCTAGCTCATGATGCCACTGTTGGGGAACATAGCAATAATTCAAAATTTTCCTACGTGTCACCAAGATCAATCTATGGAGTCATCTAGCAACGAGGGAGGAGTGGATCTACATACCCTTGTAGATCGTGCGCGGAAGCATTCAAGAGAACGGGGTTGATGGAGTCGTACTCGTCGTGATCCAAATCACCGATGATCCTAGAACCGAACGGACGGCACCTCCGCGTTCAACACACGTACGGAGCAGCAACGTCTCCTCCTTCTTGATCCAGCAAGGGGGGAGGAGAGGTTGATGGAGATCCAGCAGCATGACGGCGTGGTGGTGGAAGTAGCGGGATTCCAACAGGGCTTCGCCAAGCACTGCGGGAGGAGGGAGATGTGTCATGGGAGGGAGAGGGAGGCGCCAGGGCTTAGGTATTGCTGCCCTCCCTTCCCCCCACTATATATAGGGCCAAGGGAGAGGGGGGGGCACAGCCTTGGCCCTTCCTCCAAGGAAGGGTGCGGCCAGGGAGGAGTCCATCCTCCCCAAGGCACCTCGGAGGTGCCTTCCCCCTTTAGGACTCTTCCTTTCCCTTATCTCTTGGCGCATGGGCCTCTTGGGGCTGGTGCCCTTAGCCCATACAGGCCAAGGCGCACCCCCTACAGCCCATGTGCCCCCCGGGGCAGGTGGCCCCACCTGATGGACCCCCGGGACCCTTTCGGTGGTCCCGGTACAATACCGGTGACCCCGAAACTTGTCCCGATAGCCAAAATAACACTTCCTATATATAATTCTTTACCTCCGGACCATTCCGGAACTCCTCGTGACGTCCGGGATCTCATCCGGGACTCCGAACAACTTTCGGGTTACCACATACTAATATCTCTATAACCCTAGCGTCACCGAACCTTAAGTGTGTAAACCCTACGGGTTCGGGAGACATGCAGACATGACTGAGATGACTCTCCGGTCAATAACCAACAGCGGGATCTGGATACCCATGTTGGCTCCCACATGCTCCTCGATGATCTCATCGGATGAACCACAATGTCGAGGATTCAATCAATCCCGTATTCAATTCCCTTTGTCTAGCGGTATTGTACTTGCCCGAGATTCGATCGTCGGTATCCCGATACCTTGTTCAATATCGTTACCGGCAAGTCTCTTTTACTCGTTCCGTAACACATCATCCCGTGATCAACTCCTTGATCACATTGTGCACATTATGATGATGTCCTACTGAGTGGGCCCAGAGATACCTCTCCGTCACACGGAGTGACAAATCCCAGTCTCGATACGTGCCAACCCAACAGACACTTTCGGAGATACCTGTAGTGTACCTTTATAGCCACCCAGTTACGTTGTGACGTTTGGCACACCCAAAGTATTCCTACGGTATCCGGGAGTTGCACAATCTCATGGTCTAAGGAAATGATACTTGACATTAGAAAAGCTTTAGCATACGAACTACATGATCTTGTGCTAGGCTTAGGATTGGGTTTTGTCCATCACATCATTGTCCCAATGATGTGATCCCGTTATCAACGACATCCAATGTCCATGGTCAGGAAACCTTAACCATCTATTGATCAACGAGCTAGTCAACTAGAGGCTTACTAGGGACATGGTGTTGTCTATGTATCCACACATGTATCTGAGTTTCCTATCAATACAATTCTAGCATGGATAATAAACGATTATCATGAACAAGGAAATATAATAATAACTAATTTATTATTGCCTCTAGGGCATATTTCCAACAAGTAGAATATAGAAATGTGAACTCAGTCCGCTGCCTCGCACGCATCAAGCAATAGCCACTACACCACCTTGTAATTTGTGTTAAAAGAGTAATTGATTTGAAGCCAAAATACACACTGCCCTGTGGTTTGGTCAAGTTTCTTTTTCTCAATTTCAATATTTTTGTGAACTTCCCCCATCTCCCCCGTGCCGCTCCAGCGAGAGGCCCGGGCGGATCCCTAATCCCCCCCGCCGCCACCCCCACCTCCCCTCCGCTCCCTCGCTGACGCCAGCGGACGCCGCCGGGCAAAGCCCGTGCGCGCGTCGGCGGCGGTGGGTCCCCCTTCCCTCGAGGCTCTCCAGCGGCGCGGGACGCCTTCCTCTTGGGGTCAGGCAAACTGGTGGCGGCACGTGTCTGGCCTGTGTCGGCGTGGTCCGATGGTGCTGGTTGGAGCGGGGCGCTACTCCAGGATGGCGCGGGCTGGCGTGGTCCGGCCGGATCTAGCAGCCACAGATGGCGGCGCTCGGAGGTTGGAGCTGGGCGCTGCTCGGGGGATGCGGCGCGCGGCGGCGGGCAGCGTCCGGTCCTACAGGAGCTGGCGGTGCAGGGACCGGTGGTGCCACGGGGACTCGCCCCCGGCGGTGGTTAGCTAGGGGCGGGTCGGTGGTGCAGGCTGGCGGCGCGGGTCCGGGGATCTCGGCCCAGATCTGGTGTGCGTCGGCGCTGGCAGGCGTCCTTGGGGTGCTCACGGCAGGGGGTGCGGCGGTTGTCCCCGAAGCCTTACGTGGGGCGTAGCAGGATGGAGGATGCTGGTGGTACACCGACACTGGTGGTGGCGGTGGTGCGAGCGCAGCATAGCGGCGGCGGCGCTGCGAGGCCTGTCCAGGAAGGGTCTTGGCGGGCAGCGGGCATTCGGCTGCTGCCGTGTGAGGCGTGCAGCGATGCCTCGGTGGTGTGGGTGCCGGAGTGTGGTCGGATGTGCGGGGCGGATCCATTCTGGTGGCAGTCCCCTGGCGCGGGTGAAGGCCACCGTGGCGGATCTGGCTGTGCACCGCTTGATGGTTGCTGCGGTTCCTAGTCGAGGTTGAAGGTGATGGCTTTAGGCATGTTCCCTCGGCAGTGAGGGGAGCTTCGATGGCAAGTTGCTGCGGTGACGGCAGTGTGAGGCATCTGATCGGGACTGGCCGGGATCTTGGAGACGTGGAGATGTGCAGTGCTACGGATGAAAATCTTGTTCAGTTGTGGCCGGACCGGCGTTGATGGCACCTACGGGTGTCATTCACCTTCCTGGAGGCTTCGCCGAGTGCAACGCCATCTTCCTCGCAACCTTGTATTGGCAGCTGTCTCTGGGGCGAAAGTCTTGATTCGTAGGATCGGCATGATGGCAACGTCCTTGAGGTTGTTACTCTGTTGGGAGCATTGTGCTGGGAGACTCGAGGTCCCATGATGTGCTCCTCCGGCGTTCACCGCTGCCCGGATCTTTCTCCTTCGGCGCCATGTATGGTCGTCGCCGGCTTATCCAAGGAAGCTGGAATTGTTGTTCTTCAGAGGTCTTCAGTGTCGGCCGAGACGCGGCAAGGGGTTCGGTGTAGGGTAGGCTTTTTGTGTCGTAGTTGTGTTGTCGTGTTGTTGTATTTGGTTGTCCTTGTACGATCCGAGTGTGGAGTGGGTCGCCTTCGTTGTTCGCAGCAAGTGGTTGACGTCGTTGTATGTCTCATTTCTCTTCTTCTATAAAGCTAAGGTACGCAATTTGCGTACCCTCGAAAAAAATTAATATTTTTTTGTTCGATTCAAAAAAAATAAGGGCCAATTCTTTTTAGGATTCCAACTCAAGGCGTTGCGTCGATGAGTCAGGCACGCCTCATGCAAAAAGTTTCGGTCCATATATGAAGGTTTCAAAAAAGTTCAAGAATATTCTAGAAACTTCGAGAGAACTCCAAAATATATAGAAGTCCCTCTTGGCTTGGCCCAGAGGGGCAGCCCCTAGTGGGCCAAAAGGCCCAAAAGTGGGGCGTCACACATATAAGGAAAGGGCCAAACCAAATTAGGAGGAGTCCTCCTCATCGAGTTGGTTCGGCCGAACCAAGGAGGGACTCTTCTCCCTCCCCAATTCGGCCACCCATGACCCTTTCCCTCATTAATATATGTGGAGAGAGATCCCCGGAATGACACACCCAATTCTAAGGGGATCTCTCCCACATAGTCACACTCTAATCCCAATCTAATTGATCCAACAGTTAGACTTCTAACTAAACATAATCTAATCATGGTCTAATTAGTCTAATAATATTGGACTCCTAATTAGACGGGAAAACTGCCTCTCTCTCGCTCCCTCTCTAGTTTTCTTAGGGCTCTTCTTCCGGAACGTCGAAGTGATGTCGGATTACTACTTAGAAACGTGTGCATACCTTGGAGGGGTCATCTACCTCGAATCTTGATCGATGGATCACCTTGAAGAAATTCTCGCGACTTGGAGGTATAACCTAGTGGTGGGAATCATCTGCATCACTGATAGACTACACTACTTCTGCTACTCTGCTAGTGAGTGAGATCATCATTACCCACCATCTTCATAGTGTTTCTAGATGTGATCGTGCAACATAAATTTTTGTTGCGCAAGACGTCACCCTACAGTGATTGCACGTAGCGCAACAGGGTACCACCTAGCCGGTTGAGGCCCATAGCCCACTTAAACATCCCAAAGGGATACCTCGCAAGATAACCACAGTTGTGAGATCTCCCCAATCCAACGATCTAGCACAACCCCACCTCTCTCTCTCTCTACGACACTGACACATGGGACCCACTCACATCATCGTCTACCTCGCGCCAACGTCACGACGCACACGTCGTGCACGACCTCACCCGTTCGGCCACCTCCTGCATGATCTCAGCCACGCCTCCATGTCCCTTGAAAGTTCATTCTGCTCTCTGCATTTCTCCTATGGAACCCTACATCGAGGTCCACTGGGCTGGTCAAATGAACCCACCACCGCTGCCATCGTTGTCGTCACCTTCGTCGAAATTTCGATGAGGTAGTGCAAACCACACTATCGTTTGATCCACCCTCTCCATTTTGCATTGTCTTGATATCGAGTGCATATCCGGAGACACCTCGGAGCACGTCCACGATGACACGAACTGCGCCGCCATAGCTCCATCGACTATTGCAAGGTGAGCACAAATTTGATCCGGTCACCATGTCCGTTAGGTTCGCTGTGATCTAGTGCATGCTCTAACCAAATTGCATGTCCAATATCGCTCGGGATCAACGCACGCGACATCATATGAAGCCCGCATCTAGAATGAACGGTCCAAATTGACAATGGACGTGGTAGATTTGGAGGCAGAGGGGTGGCGGCTAAGGGAGGAGGTGGTGGTTAGGGGATTAGGGTTAGGAAACCCTAATTTGGAGGCTTGTTTCTAAAAATGATAATGAAGAGCTTCCATTTATAGCAAGGGTTAGGTGGGCTTGGTGAGCTGCTTTAGTAGAGAGGCAAGTGGGTTGGCATGTTTAGATAATGTTAACTATAGAGGTAAGAGCAACTCCAACAGTTCCCGCAAACCTCAAATAACTAATGTTACGGGCAGTTGAGGTAAAAAAAGTCTATCCAAGAGATCCAGTAAGCCCCCAAAAAATTAAGAGATCCCATAAAAACACCCCCACCATCCCACAAGTAAACGGGAATATAGTCATTCCCATAATTTTTTGGCGAAACTTCAGCAACCGCCACGCCACACCTATTGTCGCCGCCTTGCAGTCGCGCCTCCGCGTCACCGCTGCAGGCCGCCTTGTTCCTGTGTCCTCCACTTCCACACCTCCGTCACACCGTTGGGAAGCCCGCGTCACTGCTAAAGGCCGCCCCGCCCCGGTGTCCTCTACTCCCGCAACTACCCCCTTTCGCCGTTGCCGCACCTCCCCCCTCGTCGTCGCCCCCATGGGACCTAGCCCCCCCCAATGCCTCACGCCACCTGATCCACATTCTTGCCGCCTCCACCAGGCTCGACGATGCCATGGATTCCCCTCCCATTCATGTACCAGTCGTTCCCGAAGATGCTTTGCCCGATTGGATCGGTATCGCCAGCGATGCTGCAGGCGACAAGGGCGTGGAGATGGGTGGAGAGAGCGCTATGGATCCACGACGGCGCTGCTTCATGGATCCAATGCGTGCAACAGTTGAAGGAGCTGGACCGAGCGGCAGAAGCAGAGTCATATCCGTTTGCGAAGACCCTCAAGCTAAGGAGAGCCCAATCTTACAGGCTCATGGCGGATTAGGAACTCCTCAATCTGGCTCGCCAGATCTATTTCGAAGGTACTTGGGAGGAGAAGAGAAGAATGCCACGTCCGACAACCCCGCCGGTGGCCTTCGTCAACCTGGCGAAGCAGGAGGCCAGATGTGGGGATCCCAGGTGCAACATGAGGTGGGAATGCCTCATAGGGCGGCTGCCATCGAGCACCCCTTCGGGGTCGGAAGAGGTGGATCCCTGGCCATATCCGTCCCCAACCCCAACATCAGACTGAGAAAAGGGGGCATGACCTGCAACAGTGGCAATCTGGGACCATGGCAGCGCGGGTCCATGGAACAACAATGGCGGAGCGAAGCTGTGCTGGACTGCATTTATTGGGATGTGCTGTGCTGGGAGATTGAGCGGAACGACATGGTAAGTACTCCAAGATCTCACTTCGCCTACCATCTCCACCATGAATGCAACCACGATATAGCGTGATTTGGATAGGAGCAGAGAGGAATTGATGATCAGAGAGCATCAGCAGGAGCTAGCGCTGAAGCTGAGAGTGCCGGGAAGGGGCTCAGATTCTTCTCAGAAAATGGTGACTCCAATCATGGTCTGTACCTCTGATACGTCTCCAACGTATCTATAATTTTTGATTGCTCCATGCTATATTATCTACTGTTTTGAATGTTTATGGGCTTTATTATACACTTTTATATCATTTTTGGGACTAACCTATTAACCCAGAGCCCAGTGCCAGTTTCTGTTTTTACCCTGTTTTAGGGTTTTGAAGAAAAGGAAAATCAAACGGAGTCCAATTGACCTGAAACTTCACGGAACTCATTTTTGGAAGGAAAGAAGCCCAGAAGACTTGGAGTGCACGTCGGGGGATCTGTGAGGAGGTCACGAGGAAGGAGGGCGTGCCCACCCCCCCTGGGCGTGCCCTCCACCCTCGTGAGCCCCTCGTGGCCCCCTGGCGTACTTCTTCCGCCTATATATCTCCATATACCCTAAAAACATCCGAGCGCACAATAGATGGGGAGTTCCGCCGCTAGAAGCCTCCGTAGCCACCGAAAACCAATCTAGACCCGTTCCGGCACCCTGTCGGAGGGGGAAATCCTTCTCCGGTGGCCATCTTCATCATCCCGGTGCTCTCCATGACGAGGAGGGAGTAGTTCTCCCTCGGGGCCGAGGGTAAGTACCAGTAGCTATGTGTTTGATCTCTCTCTCTCTCTCGTGTTCTTGATTTGGCACGATCTTGATGTATCGCGAGCTTTGCTATTATAGTTGGATCTTATGTTTCTCCTCCCCCTCTACTCTCTTGTAATGGATTGAGTTTCCCCTTTGAAGTAATCTTATCGGACTGAGTCTTTAAAGATTTGAGAACACTTGATGTATGTCTTGCCGTGGATATCTGTGGTGATAATGGGATATCACGTGATTCACTTGATGTATGTTTTGGTGACCAACTTGCGGGTTCCGCCCATGAACCTATGCATAGGGGTTGGAACACGTTTTCGTCGTGATTCTCCGGTAGAACTTTGGGGCACTCTTTGAGGTCCTTTATGTTGGTTGAATAGATGAATCCGAGATTGTGTGATGCATATCGTATAATCATACCCACGGATACTTGAGGTGACATTGAAGTATCTAGGTGACATTAGGGTTTTGATTTATTTGTGTCTTAAGGTGTTATTCTAGTACGAACTCTAGGGCTGTTTGTGACACTTATAGGAATAGCCCAATGGATTGATTGGGAAGAATAACTTTGAGGTGGTTTCGTACCCTACCATAATCTCTTCGTTCATTCTCTGCTATTAGTGACTTTGGAGTGACTCTTTGTTGCATGTTGAGGGATAGTTATGTGATCCAATTATGTTAGTATTGTTGAGGGAACTTACACTAGCGAAAGTATGAACCCTAGGCCTTATTTCCACACATTGCAGTACCGTTTATGCTCACTTTTATCACTTGCTACCTTGCTGTTTTTATAATTTCAGATTACAAATACCCATATCTACTATCCATATACCACTTGTATTACCATCTCTTCGCCGAACTAGTGCACCTATACAATTTACCGTTGTATTGGGTGTGTTGGGGACACAAGAGACTCTTTGTTTTTTGGTTGCAGGGTTGCTTGAGAGAGAACATCTTCATCCTATGCCTCCTACGGATTGATAAACCTTAGGTCATCCACTTGAGGGAAATTTGCTACTGTCCTACAAATCTCTGCACTTGGAGGCCCAACAACGTCTACAAGAAGAAGGTTGTGTAGTAGACATCAACCTCAAAGCTCGAGATCTCGTTGATGGCACCGAATTGGACCACCCAACCATTGGAAGTGATAGCCAAGGCAATTGCAGCAAACGATTCTCCGATTCTGGATAGGCGAGTGCGTTCGGAGGCATTCTGGAGGCTACAACCACCAGAGAGCTAATCACTGATGTTGAGGGTTGCCTCAGAGAACCGATGAGGCCGCCTATGAATCCAGAGGGAGGGACTAAAGATGCTTTGCTAGTCATGGAGATCTCAGGAGGATTCTGATTCATTTAGGAAAAGAGGTTAGCTAGGTTTCAACACAAAAAAGCAGTTGGCAGAAGCAAAGTCATAACCGTCCACGAAGACCCTTGAGCTAAGGAGAGCCCAATCTTACAGGCTCATGGCGGATCAGGAACTCCTCAATCTGGCTCGCCGGATCTATTTCGAAGGTACTTGGGAGGAGAAGAATGCCGCATTCGACAGCTGCGCCAGTGGCCTTCGTCAACTGGGCGAAGCAGGAGGCCAGATGTGGGGATCCCAGGCGCAAGCGTGTGGTTGGAATGCCTCATAGGGCAGCTACCATCGGGTGCCCCTTCGGAGTCGGAGGAGGTGGATATCTAGACATATTTGTCCCCCACCCCAACATCGTACTAAGATAAGGTTGCATGACCTGCAACAATGGCAACCTGGGACCATCGCAGTGCGGGTACATGGAACATAAAATGGCGGAGCGAAGCTGTGTTGGACTGCATTTATTGGGATGGGTTGAGCTGGGAGATTGAGAGAAACGACATGGTAAGTACTCCAAGCTCTCACTTCGCCTACCATCTCCACCATGAATGCAACCACGATACAACGTGATTTGGACAGGAGCAGAGAGGAATTGATGTTCAGAGAGCATCAACATGAGTTGGCGCTGAAGCTGAGAGTGTCGAGAAGAGGCTCATATTCTCCTCAGAAAGTGGTGACTCGAATCATGGTCTGTGCTTCAGAGCTCAAGATCTCGCTGATGGCACCAAATCAGACCACCCAGCCATCGGAAGTGATAGCCAAGGCAATTGCAGCAAATGATTCTCCGATTCTAGATAGGCAAGTGCGTTTGGAGGCATTCTAGAGGCTACAACTACCAGAGAGCCAATCACTGATGTTGAGGGTTGCCTCAGAGAATAGATGAGGCCGTGTGTGAATCTAGAGGGAGGGACTAAAGATGATTTGCTAGTCATGGAGCTCTCAGGGGGGTTCAGGTTCGTTCAGGAAAAGAGGTTAGCCAGGTTTCAACACAAAAAAGCAGTTGGCAGAAGTAGAGTCATATCCGTCCGTGAAGACCCTCAAGCTAAGGAGAGGCCAATCTTACAGGCTCATGGCAGATCAGGAACTCAATCTGACTCACCAGATCTATTTCGAAGGTACTTGGGAGGAGAAGAGAAGAATGCCACATTCGCAGCCTCGCCAGAATGTCACCATTCCGCCATCTTGTCTACATCATGTCATCGTTCTTATTGCATTACTCCGTTTCTCCATGAACTTAATACACTAGATGCATGCTGGATAGCGGTTGATATGTCCATTTTGCATCATGCTTTTATATCAATATTTATTGCATTATGGGCTATTACTACACATTATGTCACAATACTTATGCCTATTCTCTCTTATTTTACAAGGTTTACATAAAGAGGGAGAATGCCGGCAGCTGGGATTCTGGGCTGGAAAAGGAGCAAATATTAGAGACCTATTCTGCACAGCTCCAAAAGTCCTGAAACTTCACGGAAGATGTTTTCCAAATATATAAAAAATACTGAGAGCAAGAACTTCACCAGGGGGGCCACACCCTGCCCACGAGGGTGGGGCGCGCCCTACCCCCCTAGGCGCGCCCCCCTACCTCGTGGGCCCCCTGGTGGTCCTCCGGTGGCCACCTTCTACTATATGGAGTCTTTCGATGGAAAAAAATCATAAGCCATCTTCTCGGACGAAACTCCGCCGCCACGAGGCGGAACCAATCTAGGGTTCTGGCGGAGCTGTTCTGCCGGGAAAACTCCCCTCCCGGAGGGGGAAATCATCGCCATCGTCATCACCAACGTTCCTCTCATCGGGAGAGGGAAATCTCCATCAACATCTTCATCAACACCATCTCATCTCAAAACCCTAGTTCATCTCTTGTATCCAATTCTTGTCTCCAAGTCCGGGATTGGTGCTACTAGGTTGCTAGTAGTGTTAATTAGTCCTTGTAGTTGATGCTAGTTGGTTTAATTGGTGGAAGATCATATGTTCAGATCCTATATGCATATTAATACCCCTCTGATTATGAACATGTTTGTGCTTTGTGAGTAGTTACTTTTGTTCCTGAGGACATGGGAGAAGTCTTGCTATTAGTAGTCATGTGAATTTGGTATTCGTTCGATAGTTTGATGAGATGCATGTTGTTTCCCCTCTAGTGGTGTTATGTGAACATCTACTACTTGACACTTCACCATTATTTGGGCCTAGAGGAAGGCATTGGGAAGTAATAAGTAGATGATGGGTTGCTAGAGTGACAGAAGCTTAAACCCTAGTTTATGTGTTGCTTCGTAAGGGGCTGATTTGGATCCATATGTTTCATGCTATGGTTAGGTTTACCTTAATACTTTTGTTGTATTTGCGGATGCTTGCAATAGAGGTTAATCATAAGGGGGATGCTTGTCCAAGTAAGGACAGTACCCAAGCACCGGTACACCCACATACCAAATTATCAAAGTACCGAACGCGAATCATATGAACGTGATGAAAACTAGCTTGACGATATTCCCATGTGTCCTCGGGAGCGCTTTACATCATATAAGAGTTTGTCCAGGCTTGTCCTTTGCTACAAAAAGGATTGGGCCACCTTGCTGCACCTTATTTACTTTTGTTACTTGTTGCTCGTTACAAATTATCTTATCACGAAACTATCTGTTACCACTTATTTCAGCACTTGCAGAGAATACCTTGCTGGAAACCGCTTATCATTTCCTTCCGCTCCTCGTTGGGTTCGACACTCTTACTTATCGAAAGGACTACGATAGATCCCCTATAGTTGTGGGTCGTCAAGACTCTTTTCTGGCGCCGTTGCCGGGGAGTGAAGCGCCTTTGGTAGGTGGAATTTGGTAAGGAAAAATTTATATAGTGTGCTGAAATTTACTGTCACTTATTACCATGGAAGGTAATTCTGTGAGGGGCTTGTTCAGGGTATCTTCACCCCGACCAGTAGAGCAAAGAGTTGCTCCTCAACCTACTGAAAATGAAAATGAAAATGAAAATGCTTGCTTTGAAGTTCCTTCGGGTATGATAGAAAAACTGCTAGCTAATCCTTTTTAGGAGACAGAACAAAACATCCTGATGAACATTTGATATATGTGGATGAAGTTTGTGGGTTATTTAAGCTTGCAGGTGTACCCGGAGATGTTGTTAAGAAGAAGGTTGATACGTTTCCAACGTATCTATAATTTTTGATTGCTCCATGCTATATTATCTACTGTTTTGGACATTATTGGGCTTTATTATCCACTTTTATATTATTTTTGGGACTAACCTATTAACCGGGGGGCTAGCCCAGAATTGCTGTTTTTTGCCTGTTTTAGGGTTTCGAAGAAAAGGAATATCAAACGGAGTCCAAACGGAATGAAACCTTTGGGAACGTGATTTTCTCACCGAATACAACTCAGGAGACTTGGACCCTACGTCAAGGCATGTAACAGGAGGCCACGAGGTAGGGGGCGCGCCCTACCCTACTAGGTGCGCCCCCACCCTCGTGGGACCCCTGTTGCTCCACCGACGTACTTCTTCCTCCTATATATATCCACATACCCCCAAATGATCAGATACGGAGCCAAAAACCTAATTCCACCGCCGCAACTTTCTGTATCCACGAGATCCCATCTTGGGGCCTGTTCCGAAGCTCCGCCGAAGGGGGCATCGGTCACGGAGGGCTTCTACATCATCATCCAAGCAACCCTCCGATGAAGTGTGAGTAGTTTACTTCAAACCTACGGGTCCATAGTTAGTAGCTAGATCGCTTCTTCTCTCTTTTTGGATCTCAATACAATGTTCTCCCCCTCTCTCGTGGAGATCTATTCGATGTAATCTTCTTTTTGCGGTGTGTTTGTTGAGACCGATGAATTGTGGGTTTATGATCAAGTCTATCTATGAATAATGTTTGAATCTTCTCTGAATTCTTTTATGTATGATTGGTTATCTTTGCAAGTCTCTTCGAATTTTCAGTTTGGTTTGGCCTACTAGATTGGTTGTTCTTACCATGGGAGAAGTGCTTAACTTTGGGTTTGATCTTGCGGTGTCCTTTCCCAGTGACAGAAGGGGCAGCAAGGCACGTATTGTATCGTTGCCATCGAGGATAACAAGATGTTTTTTTATCATATTGCATGAAACTATCCCTCTACATCATGTCATCTTGCTTAAGGTGTTACTCTGTTTTTAACTTAATACTCTAGATGCATGCTGGATATCGGTCGATGAGTGGAGTAATAGTAGTAGATGCAGGCAGGAGTCGGTCTACTTGTCTCGGACATGATGCCTGTATACATGATCATACCTAGATATTCTCATAACTATGCTCAATTCTATCAATTGCTCAATGGTAATTTGTTCACCCACCGTAGAATACTTATGCTCTTGAGAGAAGCCACTAGTGAAACCTATGGCCCCCGGGTCTCTTTCTCATCATATTAATCTCCATCACTTTATTATTGCTTTGCTTTTACTTTGCCTTTTACTTTTTACTTTGCATCTCTATACCAAAAATACCAAAAATATTATTTATCATCTCTATCAAATCTCACTTTCGTAAGTGACCGTGAAGGGATTGACAACCCCTAAGTGCGTTGGTTGCATTGAGCTATTGTTTTTGTGTAGGTATGAGGGACTCGCGCGTAGCCTCCTACTGGATTGATACCTTGGTTCTCAAAAACTGAGGGAAATACTTACGCTACTTTGCTGTATCATCCTCTCCTCTTCGGGGAAATCCAACGCAGTGCTCAAGAGGTAGCAAGAAGAATTTCGGGCGCTGTTGCTAGGGAGTCTGCGCAAAAGTCAACATACCAAGTACCCATCACAATCCCTATCTCCCGCATTACATTATTTGCCATTTGCCTCTCGTTTTCCTCTCCCCCCAATTCACCCTTGCTGTTTTATTCGCCCTCTCTCTCTCTATCCTCCCTCTCTTTCTCTATTTGCCTCTTTTGCCCGTTTGCCTTTTTGTTTGCTTGTGTGTTAGTTTGCTTGCTTGTCGCGATGGCTCAAGATAATACTAAATTGTGTGACTTCACCAATACCAACAATAATGATTTCCTTAGCACTCCGATTGCTCCTCTTACCGATGCTGAATCTTGTGAAATTAATGCTGCTTTGCTGAATCTTGTCATGAAAGATCTGTTCTCCGGCCTTCCTAGTGAAGATGCTGCTACCCATCTTAATAGCTTCGTTGATTTGTGTGACATGCAAAAGAAGAAAGATGTCGATAATGATATTGTTAAATTGAAGTTATTTCCTTTTTCACTTAGAGATCGTGCTAAAGCTTGGTTTTCATCTTTGCCTAAAAATAGTATTGATTCTTGGAACAAGTGCAAAGATGCTTTTATCTCTAAGTATTTTCCTCCCGCTAAGATCATCTCTCTTAGAAATGATATTATGAATTTTAAACAACTTGATCATGAACATGTTGCACAAGCTTGGGAGAGAATGAAATTAATGATACGTAATTGCCCTACTCATGGTTTAAATTTGTGGATGATTATGCAAAAATATTATGCCGGATTGAATTTTGCTTCTAGAAATCTTTTAGATTCAGCCGCGGAAGGCACTTTTATGGAAATCACTTTAGGAGAAGCTACTAAACTCCTAGATAATGTTATGGTTAATTATTCTCAGTGGCATACTGATAGATCTACTAATAAAAAGGTGCATGCGATAGAAGAAATTAATGTTTTGAGTGGAAAGATGGATGAACTTATGAAATTATTTGCTAATAAGAGTGTTTCTTCTGATCCTAATGATGTGCCCTTGTCTACTTTGATTGATAATAATAATGAATCTATGGATGTGAATTTTGTTGGTAGGAACAATTTTGGTAACAACGCGTATAGAGGAAATTTCAATCCTAGGCCTTATCCTAGTAATCCCTCTAATAATTATGGTAATTCCTACAACAATTCTTATGGAAATTATAATAAGATTCCCTCTGATTTTGAATCTAATATTAAAGAATTTATTACTTCGCAAAAGAATTTTAATGCCATGATTGAAGAAAAATTGCTTAAGATTGATGATTTGGCTAGGAACATTGATAGAATTGCTCTTGATGTTGATTCTTTGAAACTTAGATCTATTCCACCTAAGCATGATATCGATGAGTCTCTCAAAGCCATGAGAATTTTCATTGACGAGTGCAATGAAAGAACCGCTAGGATGCGTGCTAAGAAAGATGCCTTTATAAAAGCGTGTTCTTCTAGTTCCTATGAAAATAATGATGAAGATCTAAAAGTTATTGATGTGTCCCCTATTAAATCTTTGTTTTGCAATATGAATCTTGATAATGATGGGACTGAATATGATCCACCTTTACCTAGACGACGTTCTAAGAATTCTGAATCTTTTGATCTTGATGCTAAATTTGAGAAAAGTGGGATTGAAGAAATTAAAACCCTAGATGTTGCTAAACCCAATATTATGGATTTCAAGGAATTTAACTATGAAAATTGCTCTTTGATTGATTGTATTTCCTTGTTGCAATCCGTGCTAAATTCTCCTCACGCTTATAGTCAAAATAAAGCGTTTACTAAACACATCGTTGATGCCTTGATGCAATCTTATGAAGAAAAACTTGAATTGGAAGTTTCTATCCCTAGAAAACTTTATGATGAGTGGGAACCAACTATTAAAATTAAAATTAAAGATCATGAGTTTTATGCTTTGTGTGATTTGGGTGCTAGTGTCTCTACTATTTTCAAAACTTTGAGTGATTTCCTAGATTTCCGTAATTTTGATGATTGCTCTCTAAACTTGCATCTTGCGGATTCCACTCTTAAGAAACCTATGGGAAGAATTAATGATGTTCTTATTGTTGCAAATAGGAATTATGTGCCCGTAGATTTATCGTTCTTGATATAGATTGCAATCCTTCTTGCCCTATTATTCTCGGTAGACCTTTCCTTAGAACGGTTGGTGCAGTTATTGATATGAAGGAAGGGAATATTAGATTCCAATTTCCATTAAAAAAGGGCATGGAACACTTCCCTAGAAAGAAAATAAAATTACCATATGAATCTATCATGAGGGCCACTTATGGATTGCCTACCAAAGATGGCAATACGTAGATCTATTCTTGCTTGTTATGCCTAGCTAGGGGCGTTAAACAATAGCGCTTGTTGGGAGGCAACCCAATTTTATTTTTATTCCTTGCTTTTTGCTCCTGTTTAGTGATGACCCACAAGTATAGGGGATCTATCGTAGTCCTTTCGATAAGTAAGAGTGTCGAACCCAACGAGGAGCAGAAGGAAATGATAAACGGTTGTCAGCAAGGTATTCTCTGCAAGTACTGAAATAAGTGGTAACAGATAGTTTTGTGATGAGATAATTTGTAACGAGCAACAAATAACAAAAGTAAATAAAGTGCAGCAAGGTGGCCCAATCCTTTTTGTAGCAAAGGACAAGCCTGGACAAACTCTTATATAAGGAAAAGCGCTCCCGAGGACGCATGGGAATATCGTCAAGCTAGTTTTCATCACGTTCATATGATTCGTGTTCGGTACTTTGATAATTTGACATGTGGGTGGACCGGTGCTTGGTGCTGTTCTTAATTGAACAAGCATCCCACTTATGATTAACCTCTATTGCAAGCATCCGCAACTACAACAAAAGTATTAAGGTAAACCTAACCATAGCATGAAATCTTCGGATCCAAATCAGCCCCTTACGAAGCAACGCATAAACTAGGGTTTAAGCTTCTGTCACTCTAGCAACCCATCATCTACTTATTACTTCCCAATGCCTTCCTCTAGGCCCAAATAATGGTGAAGTGTTATGTAGTCGACATTCACATAACACCACTAGAGGCTAGACAACATGCATCTCATCAAAATATCGAACGAATACCAAATTCACATGACTACTAATAGCAAGACTTCTCCCTTGTCCTCAGGAACAAACATAACTAATCACAAAGCATATTCATGTTCATAATCAGAGGGGTATTAATATGCATATAGGATCTGAACATATGATCTTCCACCAATTAAACCAACTAGCATCAACTACAAGGAGTAATTAACACTACTAGCAACCTACTAGCACCAATCCCGGACTTGGAGACAAGAATTGGATACAAGAGATGAACTAGGGTTTTGAGATGAGATGGTGCTGATGAAGATGCTGGTGGAGATTGCCCTCTCCCGATGAGAGGAGCGTTGGTGATGACGATGGCGATGATTTCCCCCTCTGGGAGGGAAGTTTCCCCGGCAGCATAGCTCTGCCGGAGCTCTAGATTGGATCCGCCAAGGTTCCGCCTCGTGGCGGCGGAGTTTCATCCCGAAAGGTTTCTTCTAATTTTTTTCTTGACGAAAGACTTCATATAGGAGAAGATGGTCATCGGAGAGCCACCAGGGGGCCCACGAGGTAGGGGGCGCGCCCTAGGAGGGGGGGCGCCCCCACCCTCGCGAGAAGGGTGTGGGGCCCCTGGTCTTCATCTTTGGCGAGGATTTTTCATTATTTATTATAAGGTGTTCCGTGGAGTTTCAGGACTTTGGGAGTTGTGCAGAATAGGTCTCTAATATTTGCTCCTTTGCCAGCCCAGAATTCCAGCTGCCGGCATTCTCCCTCCTTATGTAAACCTTGTAAAATAAGAGAGAATAGCCATAAGTATTGTGACATAATGTGAAATAATAGCCCATAATGCAATAAATATTGATATAAAAGCATGATGCAAAATGGACGTATCAACTCCGCCAAGCTTAGACCTCGCTTGTCCTCAAGCGAAAAGCCGAAATCGAAAAATATGTGCACATGTTTAGAGATGAAGATGTCGATAAAAATAAAATACGGACATGAGGGCATCATGATCATTCTTATAACAGCAACTTATATAATTTTTGTCATATGATCTCTAACGCTAGAGTAATAATTCAATCACAATATCAAGTATGAATCGTAAACTTCATTGAAAACTAACAAAACTACAATCTCGGTCATTGAAGCAATTGCAATTTATCATAACATAGGAAAGAGTCAATGTATAAGAGCTTTTCAGCAAGTCCACATACTCAACTATCATATAATCTTCCACAATTGCTGACACTCGCGCAATACTTATGGGTGTGGAGTTTTAATCGGACACAGAGAAAGATAGGGGCTTATAGTCTTGCCTCCCAACGTTTTACCTCAAGGGTAATGTCAACAGTAATAGTTCATGAAAACTCACATCCAATTAGCCATATATACCAAGATCTTTCCAACATATTGTGCTTGCCAAAGGATAAAGTGTAAAAAGGAAGGGTGAAAATCACCATGACTCTTGCATAAGGTAGAGGATAATGATAAAAGATAGGCCCTTCGCAGAGGGAAGCAGAGGTTGCCATGCGCTTTTATGGTTGGATGCACAAAATCTTAATGCGAAAGAACGTCACTTTATATCGCCCCTTGTGATATGAACCTTTATTATGCAGTCCGTCGCTTTTATTACTTCCACATCACAAGATCGTATAAAGCTTATTTCTCCCACACCAATCAATCATACATATTTAGAGAGCAATTTTTATTGCTTTGCACCGATGACAACTTACTTGAAGGATCTTATTCAATCCATAGGTAGATATGGTGGACTCTCATGGCAAAACTGGTTTAAGGGTATTTGGAAGCACAAGTAGTATCTCTACTTGGTGCTGAGAATTTAGCTAGCATGAGGGGGAAAGGCAAGCTCAACATGTTGGAGGATCCAAGACAATATAATCTATCTCAGATGTAAGAAAACATAACCCATTATGTTGTCTTACTTGTCCAATGTCAACTCTGTCGGCATTCTGGGAACGGGGGTCCCCAGACTTGCCTGCCTGCGGCCTGCGGCGTGGCTCAAGCGGGGGCCCAGCGTGGCCCATCTTCATCAGCTCAAGCTCAAGACCCTCGCGAGGGGCCAAGCCTCGCAGGGCGGATGACAGGAAGCTTCCTCAGAGGCAACCTCATCAGGCAGGCTAGCGAGGAGGCGGAGAGATCAAGGCAGGGGTACCTCGCGAGACCCGTGACGCAAACCATGACGACCGAGACTAGGCGGGTGCCGGCCTGCGCAGTGTCCTTGTTTCCCCTTTGGTGCAAAGGTGGCATGCACAGGCCAAGGCATCAGGCAAAGGTTACCATTCCGGTGCAACGAGACCAAGACCAGCCAGACGGCAGGACGGAGGTCATCATGGAGCCCAAGACGGCGTCATCGCCAGTGCTTTTGGCAGCCGAAGACCACCTTTGGTCAGGATAACTTGTACTAGATGTTCCCCTTTGAAATGGCCAATTGTTGGCGCCCTTCCCGCTTATTATTTGAGGAGAGGCCCAGGGCCTCTATAAATAGAGCTAGCTACCACAGAATAGAGACATCTAGAGACCCGAGAGACATCTAGACACCCCAAGAACATCGAGAGATCTGGTAGAACCCTAGCAGAGAGAGAGACAGGCGATGAACTCACCCTAGCAGTTCATCGCACCAGCTCAAGAACACCTCTCGCGAGGCTGTTCTTCCCTTGTACTATCCATCATCAGCCCCAGAGGCAATCCACCACACCACACACTGGAGTAGGGTATTATACGACAACGGTGGCCCGAACCAGTGTAAACCTCGTGTCTCTTGTGTTGTTCATCATTTTCATCTTAGTTCGCATGAGAGGATCAGACGTAGATCGGTAGGGGAGAGATCTCCACGCGCACCCCAGTGTTCGAACCTCAAGGGTCTGCCGGAACCTGAAACCTGACATTTGACGCGCCAGGTAGGGGTGCGCCGGAATCTTCCTTCCGCTGTTCACATGTGATCTTCCGTCGTGTCCATGGCTGACGCTCGTCGGGCTCGCGGCGAGCGCCGGGCTGCTCACGCCGCTCGTGTCGCCCAGACGGCGCCCGTTGGCGGCCCCCCTCGTCGTTCCCCATCGCCCGCCGCCAACGCCGCCACTGGCCCGGCGGGAAACGAGCAGCAGGCCTCATCCCAGCACCCCTCGGTGCGGCGGGATGGCTGCACAGCCACCACGTCGCTGACTCCAGCTAGCTCGTCGTCCCATGCCCGTCGCGCACCCATGGATGCGCACGCCTCACTGCTCTTTGCGTGGGAGCTCCCGCACTATCGCCCTGTCAACGACCTCTATGAGGACTGGCTCGCCCGCATCACCGAGCTCGTCAGTGCCGCAGGAGGCTCCCCCTTGCGGTCCCTCTCGCTGCCTCGCCCTCCGTCCCGTGCAGGGGGCGAGGATCAAGAGGCGCCTCTGCCGCCTCCTCCCCAAGAAGGTGCTTTGGCTCCAAGGCGCGCAGCCCGAGGGCGTGACCCTCCACGTCCGGCGCCTACGCAGCAAGAAGGGAGCTACCAGGAGATCCCACGTCCCCGAGAAGGTGCTCACGCGCTCCCAGCGCCGGCGCGCGAAGATCGCGCCCCAGCGCCTCCACGACAAAACCCCGCGCTGCTCCCAGTGGCAGCGCGTGGTGACCCGCAAGAACGAGTCCAACACCAGCAAAAGGCGCCGGTGGCCACGGCGGGCTACCTCGCCTTCACCCCCGAGCTGCACGGCGTCACATGGCCAGACAAGTTCAAGCCCGACCTCCCTTCCTGCTACGATGGCACAGCAGACCCCGTGGAGTTCCTGCTGCTCTACGAGCTGGGCATCATAGCCGCCAACGGAAACGAGAAGGTCATGGCGAATTGGTTCCCCATGGCGCTCAAGGACGGCGCCCGCACCTGGCTCCTGAACCTGGCGCCCGGCACGATCTCCTCCTGGAGCGAGATGCGCACCTGCTTCATCGCCAACTTCCAGGGCACTCGCGACCGGCCCCCGGCCGTGAGCGACCTACGCCGCATCAAGCAATAGCCAGGAGAAACCCTGCAGAAGTACATCCATCGCTTCAACTACGCTCGCCTCAAGATCCCCAAGATGACTGAAGAAGCCATCATCTCAGCCTTCTCCGACGGCATGCGCGACGTCAAGATGAAGGAAGAGCTAGCAATCCATGAAGACCTGTGCACATCCCTGGAGTTGTTCAACTTGGCGACCAAGTGCGCCAGGGCTGAGGAAGGGCGTCTCTCCCTCCTCGAGCTCCCGGCAGCCGACCCGGAAGAAAAGAAGCTCAAGGCCAAGGACGTGAAGCGCAAGGGGGCTGCCGTGCTAGCAGCGGAATCGGACACCAAGTGAGGCAGGGATTAGCCCGAGTCATCTAAGGGCGGTCGTACTGCGTGTACCACGACCTCCACACCCACAACACCAATGAATTCCAAGAGCTCAGAGCTGTGCGAGATGGGCGAATCGGCCGACGCCCAGAGCGCAACGACAGGGGCTATGGCCGAGGAGGAGGAAGAGGCAGTGGACGATGGGAAGACCGTGGCCTTCGCCAGGATTGGCGTGACCGCCCTCGCGAGGACCACTGGCAGGACTAGCCTCGCGAGGGAGGCTAAAGGGACCAGCCTCGTGAGGACCGTCCCCACGGCAATGCAGGCCTCCCTCCTCTACCGCCTCCACCAAGGAGGAACGAAGACCAACACCAAGACGATGGGGCTGGGTGCTTCCAAGAGCCGCGTGCAATTGCTTGCATCCTGGGCGGCGCCCAGGCCCCAGCCTCACAGCACATCTTCAAGCAGTTTGCTCGCGAGGTGAATGCAGTCCTTCCCAAGCTTGAGGCCACGCGCCCTCTCAGGTGGTCTTCGTGTGTCGGGTGGTTGGTGCGACATATGCCAATGGATGGCTTATCATTGTGGGAGCCAATAAAATATCGCCGGTGCCTGGAAACGGGATAAGGCGAAGACATGCACGCCGGCGAATCTTACCCAGCTTCAGGGCTCTCCGTGGAGATAACACCCCTAATGCTGCTCTTCGGGGTCTCCGCATGATCACTAGCTCGAAGGGTAGCTACAGAATGCTCCTTGAGCTGTTCAGTGAAAAGATGAAGGAGGGCCAGGCTAGCCCGCTCCTATTCTCCTTGTGGTGTCTAAAATCTATCCAAAGAGCAATCTCCCCTGCATGGGAACCCTGGGGGATTTATATAGGCCTACCCCCAGGGGTACAATGGTAATCCGGCTGGGCGCGGGCACCGGCCGTCTGCGTCTACGCCCGCCGGCTTCTCCACCAATTGGTGGGCCCGCCGGCTGCCAACCCATTGGTCGACAGGCCGGCCCCACCGCCCAGGGGTCTTATCGGGGGCTGGCTACTGTTACCTTGCCCCTGGTGACGATGGCTTTGTCATGGTAAGCATGGCTACAGTGCCACCGCGAGGCGGCTCATCACTGTAGCCTTACCTTCTCTTGTCTCCTTAATGAAGCACCTCCTTGGAGGGAGAAAGTTGGCCGGCTATCGGAAGCCGGCCATACCCCTGGCCGTCTGCGGGAAGCCCGGTCGCCTTTGGGATCTCCCTGACCAAGGGGGCCCGCCACCCATGGGTCATACTGGCCGCTCACCGTGGTTGACGTCATGATCATCATGGAAACAGTGCCGCACAGGACGGGGATGGCCGCCCCGTCCGGTGCACTATGGCCAGGCGTGCGCCTGGATTCGGGGGTGGCAGGCTTTACTGTAGCCACGCCCTGTCTTGTCGCCGTTATGTGGGTGCAGACTCTGAGGGCAAGATCTTAGCCGCCTCCTGAGGGGCCGGCTCCTGGGAGTCGGCCCTTTTATGGCCGGCTTCTGGAAGTCGGCCTTCTCGTGGTCTTGTTTCTCAAAGATTCCAGGGCTGGGTCGCCTTCGCGCAGCTGGCTTGAGAGGTAGCCGACCAGGGGAAGGCGGCCCCGTGTCTTGGATGCTTGGAGGCTTGATCGGCCTATAATTTTTCTGAAGTACCAGGGGAAGCCGGCTAGGCTACCCGTGGTCATTTACTCCGACAGTAGTCCCCGAAGCTGGTTGGGCTCTGAGGCAGAAAAAAGTCGAGGAGCTCAGTCAGCTTCCTATCTTGAGGAGCCGGGAACTAGAAGCCGGTTTCGACTAGGCGTGCCGTCTCTTAGAGATCTCGAAGTTTGAAGGCGGGTGCCAGTCGGGCGCGAGTCCGGCTGTGAACTGGTCGCTCGTCGTCTGCGCGCCATGTGGCATCCTCCGGCTGGAGGGGCCTGCCAGCCCACGCGCGCGACGGGACGTCGCTGCAGTCTGGGCCCCGCCACTACAGGGCCTCGGCCCACGCTCGGATCTTCTGTGGCCTGGACGGACCGCGCATGCCCCAGCGGCGGTTTCCCCACACTGTTATGGCACGATAATCACGGTGCGTGGGGGAGTGGGTGCAGTTAATCCCACATCCCCCAGCGTCCTGCCTCCTCGACTTCGCCACACGAGGCTATAAGTAGGGGGGAGGAGGGGAGCGCCAAACGCTCGCGCACTCCCTCGCTTTGCCCCCTCCTTCTTCTTCCTCCTCTTGTCACGACAGCTACCTGCCGCCACTCGGCCTTCCTGCCAATCTTCTTGGCTCGCCGTTGCTTCGTCGCAGTTGGGTTGTGCACCCTCCTTTCACCGCACCTTTCTCGCCGCCGAGCCGTCCCCATGGCGTTGTCGAGCTCCTGGGACGGCTCCAACGTCCACGACGACCACGTCGACTTCCTCCGTCGGACGCGGCGGCTGCCAGGCGTGGATCTTGTGCGGGTCCGCCTCATGCCGAAGAGGGAAATCTCGCCGGCGCCGGAAGAGGACGAGCGGGTAATCTTCCGCTCGCACTGCCTGCGCGGCTTTGGCCTGCTGGCGAGCGGGTTCCTCCGCTCGTTCCTTGAATTTTATCATCTCCAGCCGCATCACCTCACTCCCGACGTGGTGATGCTGCTGTCGGTCTTCATCACCCTGTGCGAGGGTTTTCTCGGCGTCCTCCCTACTCTTGAACTATGGGGAGAGTTCTTTCAATGCAAGCTCGGCACCGTCGTCGCGGGCGTGCCTGCCCCATGCGGTGCCTTCATCGCCATGCGGAGGGTGAGCGACAACAACCTGTTTCCGCCCATCCCACTAATCCAGTCGGTGAAGCTCTGGCAGAAGTCCTACTTTTATGTGAAGAATATTAATCCGTAGGGCGACTTCGTCAACCTGCCGGCTTACATAGCCGGCCCGCCGGCTGGGAGGCAGCCTTCATGGTCCTTCCGGTCCAGGTCGCTGTCTCCGGGCGGGTCCACCTCCGTTGCCCGGCTCCGGGTGATGATCAAGTCAGAGGGTCTGTCCGGGGCCGACCTGGTGGCCGCCTTCGTGGAGCGCCGGGTGGTCCCGCTCCAGGGCCGACCTCATATGGTCTGCCAGATGAGCGGCCGCTTCGACCCGTGCCGGCTAAGCACCAAGGAGATGCCTCACGCTGAGGTGTCTTACATGGTGAACTACATTTCCAACTTCAAGCTCACCGAGGAGTGGCAGTATGGCAAGGTGCCGTACTCTCGCGCCAATCCTCCGCTGGTGGTAAGTTTCTCTTCCTCTTTATCTTTGCTTGTTGCCGAGTTCATGGTGGCTGACTCCTGACCAGCCGGTCTTTCTTTGGCAGAACCCCATGCTCCCGCCAGTAGCCGGGGCTGTAGGGGTGGAACGCTAGTTCCTCCCCGACCGTATGATGGACGATGTAGACGACCCAGACCTGGGGAGGCCACCATGGAAGACGACGTCGCGGAGGAAGGCGGCGACGCAGGCGGGTCCGGGCTCGGGGCCGGCTTCGAGGACTGGCCAGATGATGACGAGGCCGAAGTCATCACGTGCCGCTGACCGGCGCCCGATCACCATGGTGCGGGCCCATCCGCCGGGCCGACTGCCTAGGGTGGCGTGCAGAAGCGCCGGGCCGCATCGACCCACTTCGGCAGTCGGCCGAAGAAGCCCAAGAGTACCACGGCGGCGACCAAGCGGGACGAGGCGGCCGCGAAGGCAGCCCGCTTCCGCAAGGTGGTAAAGCAGTCGCAGGCGGTCTCAGCGTAAGTGTCGCTGTTTTCATGCCTTTGTTTTTTATTCTTCTTCGGTTGATGTTTTTCCAAACCCTTTTTCTCAATTTATCAAATAGGGCCCCTCTTTCCCTTGGGCGAGTCCCAGCCGCCTCCATAGTTGGAGCCATAGGAGGGTCTTCAAGCTCGCGCCGGGTAGATCCTCGTGCTGACCTCCTAGAGGCGATGGAGCGGAACGCACGGGAAGCACGGGAGGAGCGGGAGGCGGAGGAGCGGAGGGCGCCTCGGGAGGCAGAGCATAAGTCGGCAGAGGCGCAAGCCATCGGGGCCGCCAAGGCCCAAGCGGAGGCCGCAGATGCGGAGAGGGAGGCGGAGGCCCTGTAGAACCAGCCTCCGCAGTTCGTCATTCCCCTCTGCGCCGCGGCTCCCGACACCCCTGTGCCCCCGTTGGAGGAGGCCGGCCGCGGCCAGCCGGAGATGGAGAGGGAGGCGGCGCCATCGCCGCCGACTGGAGCGGGCCGAGGAGGTCGGCCTGAAGTGCCGCCAGCGCAGCCGGCTAGGGGCGAGCCGACCGTGGGAGGGGATCTTGTAATCTCGTCACCGCTTCGCCGGCGCGCGGGGAAGGCGACTTCAGCGCCGGACACGCAGAAGACCGTGGATGCTGGCTCGTCGGCCCAGGACCTAGAAGCGGCCAGCGACAGCTCGTCTGGGTGGACGCCGGGCGGTGGGACAGCCGTGCTGAATGTGGCGGCGCAGGACGTCCGGAACCGGCTTCAGGCCCAAGCCACCGCGCTGAAGCAGTACGCCCAGGAGTTTCTCATGACGCGGTCGGTTATTCGGGTGAGTCCTCCTGCTCCTTTGATTGCTTTTAATTTCTTCCGTGGGGGCGCGTCAGCGCACCCACTAGGTGTAGTCCCCGAGTTCCGAGCCGGCTGCTGAGCAGGCGGCTTGGAACTTATTGGAAAGCTTAATTACCATCTTGTTCTTACTCATGTCCCTTGTCTTCTTTGCAGGAGTACCACAACCTCCGCGCGGCCGCCTTCAACTCCCAGGCCCAGGAGTTGAATCAGAAAGCCACTGATCTGACCGAGAGCCGGAGTAAGCGCTTCGTTTTTATTTTTAAGTGGGGGCGCGTCAGCGCACCCACTGGGTATAGTCCTCGAGATTCGGGCCGACTACCGAGTAGTCGGGTCGGATCTTTTCCTGACGACTTCTTTCTTTATATTGCAGGGTCCAATGCCGACTTGAGGAGCCAGCTGAGCGGAGCCCAGACCGCCCTTCGTGCCAAGGAGGACGAGTGCACCGCCCTGGCTCAAGAGCGTGACCGCCTGGCCAAGAAGTTGGCCGACCAGGAGGAGAGCCAGAAGGCGGCCCTGAAGGCGGCGCAGGACAACGAGGCCGCCCTCAAAGCCGAGTACGAGACCGAGGCAGCAAACTGGGCCGAGATGAGGTAGGCGCTGAGCCAAGGCTACAGCCGGGTGGAAGACTTGATTGATGGTAGGCCGCTTTCTTCTTTCCTTCCTTGCCTGCCTTCTACTATCTGATTCATTTTTTGATTTTGTGTCACTGCTTTCCTCTTTGTGCAGATTACTTCCCCGGCTACTCAGCCGCCACCACCCAAGCCATCGAGGCCTACCACGACGTGCGACGGCAGGCGGGGGCCGAGATTGCACCGAATGGCAGCCGGTCACTTGAGGAGCAGCTTCTGGGGCTTCAAGCCCGCCTGCAGCCGGCCCATCGCATGCTCCGCCGTCTTCAGCGTGCCGGAGCGCAAGTGCTGGCCGCCCTCTGGCCTAGCGAAGTGATTCCACGCACCCCAAGTCGGACCGCTGACTGGCTGGAGGTCGCAGTCGGCCACTTCGAGGCTTGGAAGGCGTCAGCGGCCCGCTCCGGTGCTGGGCGGGCTCTGGAGTTCATCCGGGCTTGGTATCCTGGGCCAAACTTGGACCAGCTGAGCACCTGGCGGCAGGAGGCTGACGAGGAGCTGGAGGCGGTGCGGCCAGCTATCATCCAACGCACCTCGGCGATCCCTGAGTATACCGATACCAGGGCCTTTGCTCCTGAGGTGGATGACGCCGGCGTCGTTCAGCCGGAGGAGTGGTTCGGGCTGAACCCGGCCGAATGTGAGGACTCGGTGGAGGAGATTGCTTCCAGTGATGAGGCCGAAGAGGAAGAGGGAGAGGATGACGAAGACGTTGCGCCAGATGGTGAAGCGACCAGCCCGCCTCAGCCCGATCGTGCTTCCAACAACGATGCTGAGACTCACCAGCCGGTCACTCCTCCAGCCGGCACCGCCGACTCCGCCAACCTACCCAACTCGCCTGTTGTTCCCCTGGCTTGATCCGCCGTCCTAGCTTTCCTGCTTGTTACTTCTTTGAACAATCTTTTAAATTTGCGCAGTTCCACCCACTGGGGGTGTATTCAGACTATGTTGAATGTTGGCCTTTCGAAGGTCTTTTGTGTAAATATTATGCATGTGCTTGGCTTCCGTTTATGTTTGGCTTTTTCCTTTGCCGCCTTCCCTTGGCCGCCGCCTTCCCAGTCGGACAGCTGCTCTGTAGTCTATGGCTGGAGAAGGACTTGGTCCTTTTGGGAAGGCAAGTACTTGAGCTTTTTCAGATTTGCAGCAAGGTGAACAGGAAGCCGGCCAGCCGACTGCTCTGGTAGTCGGCTGGCGGGGTGGGAGGCCGGATCGTGTTATATAAGTTCGTTAGTCCTTAGGCGTTTTTCACGTGGGCATCCTTCCCTGCCCTTGGCTCTTGCCAGTCGGACAGTCGTTTCTTCGAGCTGCGACTTTTGGCAAGAGGGGGCTTGGGTGCCGGCACACTACTTGTCTGGCAGCAGGTGGAACTTCAGATATAACTTGAGGCGGCGAGTCCCCGGGCTGACTGGTCGAACCCGGTGCCGGATGAGGAAAGCAAGTGTAGCAACATAATCGTATGCGTGATACTCATCTTTCATAGATAAAAGAGGGTAGTCCCCGAGTACTCCTCGGGGCACCCTTTGTCTCGTACTTAGTACAAAAGGTAGCGTGCTACATACTGCTTTTTAACTGTAAAATCTTTGGAGGAGATTGGCGTTCCACGGTCGGTCCGACTCCTTGCCAGAATCGTCTCTCTTGCGTGCCTTCGACTTCTGCGCGTCAATTAGGTAGTAGGAGTCGTTGCCTAAAGCTCTGCTGATGATGAAGGGGCCCTCCCAAGGGGCCGAGAGCTTGTGTTGGCCGGCTGTTCGCTGGATCAGCCGGAGCACAAGATCGCCCTCTTGGAAAGATCTTGGCTTGACCTTCCGGCTGTGGTAGCGGCGCAGACCCTACTGATAGATGGCGAACCGACTGAGAGCTAACAGCCAACCCTCTTCTAGCAGGTCAAAGTCGTCTTCTTGTGCTTCCCTGGCTTCCGCCTCCGTGTACATGGTGACCCGAGGCGAGTCAAACTCGATGTCAGTTGGGATGACGGCCTCAGCACCATAAACAAGGAAAAAAGGGGTGAAGCCGGTCGATTTGTTTGGGGTAGTGCGCAAACTCCAGAGGACGGCCGTCAGCTCGTCGAGCCAGCGGCCGGTCGAACGCTCCAGTGGCACGACCAGTCGGGGCTTGATGCCGGAGAGGATGAGGCTGTTTGCTCGCTCGACCTGGCCGTTTGACTGCGGGTGGGCAACGGAAGCTAGGTCCAGCCGGATGCCGCGTGTTGCACAGAAACGTGCCAGTGCTCCCTTTGCAAAATTTGTGCTGTTGTCGGTGATGATGCTATGCGGTACGCCATACCGGGTTATAATATCTGCGATGAATGTGACGGCACTCGGCCCATTCAGCTTTTTGATCGGCTTCGCCTCAATCCACTTGGTAAATTTGTCCACAGCGACGAGCAGATGCATCATGCCACCGCGCGCCGTCTTGAACGGGCCCACCATGTCCAGCCCCCAGACGGCAAAGGGCCAGGTGAGGGGGATGGTCTTGAGTGCAGAAGCCGGCAGGTGTTGCTTGGAGCTGAAAACTTGGCACCCTTTCCAGTTTTTGACTAGTTCCTTGGCGTCTTCCAAAGTAGTCGGCCAGAAAAATCCGTGGTGAAAAGCCTTGGCGACGAGTGATCTTGAGGTTGCGTGGTGGCCGCATTCGCCTTGGTGGATGTCCCTGAGGATTGCTATGCCCTTCTCTAGTTCGACGCAGCGCTGGAAGACTCCAGTGACGCTGCGCCTAACAAGCTCTTTGTTGATGATTGTGTAGGCTCCGGCTCGGCGTTGAACTTGTCTTGCCGAGGTCTCGTCGGTTGGCAGCTCTCTGTTTACTAAGAAGTTGAGGATGGGCTGGGCCCAGGATGGAGCTGTGACTTCTTCTATTGTTAGGACTGCCACTGTGATAGGGGCGGGTGGGCTGGGTAGTGAAGAGTTGGAGTCGGAGTCGGCCATCGCCTGTTGTGTTGATGTAGTCCCCGGGCCGACTGCAGTAGTCCCCGAGCCGAGTTCCGAATTCCCCGGGCCGGGTGCGACTATGGCAGTCCCCGGGCCACCTGTTGGAGTCCCCGCGCCGCCTGCTTGGTTTCCCAAGTCGGATCCGACTGCGTTGGGGTCAGGCGGCACGAAGATGGAATCAGACTTTGGAGACGGCTTGATAGACGGCTTGAGGAGGCGGTGGAGAGAAACGCCGGCTGGTATGGCTTGCCGGGTGGATCCTACTCGTTCCAGGGCATCCGCTTGCATGTTGTCGACACGTAGTACATGAAGGAACTCACATCCTTCAAAATATCCACTGATTTGCTGGACGGGGAAACGATAGCTCGCCATGTTTGCGTCTTTGGCGTCCCAGTCACCGGATGACTGTTGGACCACCAAATCCGAGTCGCCATAGCACAAGATCCGGCGGATGCCGAGTTCTTTGGCTAGCCGGAGCCCATGTATGAGTGCCTCGTACTCGGCCACATTGTTGGAGGCAGCAAAATGAATTTGCAATGTATACTTGAGCTTGTCGCCCTTGGGAGAGGCGAGGACGATGCCGGCTCCCAAGCCGGTGTGCATCTTGGACCCATCGAAGTGCATCCGCCAATGAGTGGAGTCGGGAGCCGGTGGCAGGTATTGGGTTTCGGCCCAATCGACGAGGAAATCGGCCAGTGCCTGGGATTTAATGGCGGTGCGGGGCTGGTAGAAGATCGTGTAGGGGGCCAGCTCAATGGCCCATTTGGCCACTCGGCCGGATGCATCCCGACTGCCTATGATCTCGGCAAGCGGGGCAGTACATACGACCGTAATGGGGTGCTCTTGAAAATAGGGCTTGAGCTTCTTGGCAGCGAAGTACACACGATAGCACATCTTCTGGTAGTGTGGGTAGTTCTGCTTCGAGGTGGATAAGACTTCGCTTAAATAATACACCGGCCTCTGAACCGGCTGAGCCCGGCCTTCTTCTGGGCGCTGGACTACGATGACAGTGCTGACCACCCGGCTAGTAGCGGCAATGTAAAGGAGCATGGGCTCCTTTTCAGCCGGTGCCGCCAAGACAGTCGGCGTGGTCAGCATCTTCTTTAGCTCGTGGAAGGCTTGGTCCGCCTGGTCGTTCCACTCGAAATGAATGGACTTCTTCATGAGTCGGTAGAGGGGGAGGGCCTTCTCTCCGAGACGGCTGATGAAGCGGTTCAGGGAAGCCAAGCATCCGGTGAACTTCTGGACATCCCGCAGCTTGGTGGGAATCTCCATTCTCTCTATGGCCTTGATCTTCATTAGGATGCACTCGATGCCGCGTTCAGAGACCAGGAAGCCTAGGTGCTGGCCGGCTGGTACTCCGAACATGCATTTCTCGGGGTTGAGCTTGATTTGGAATCGGCGCAAGTTTTCAAATGCTTCTCTGAGGTCTTCCAGCAAGGTGCCGCGCTTCTCCGTCTTCACCACAATATCGTCTACATAGACGTGAGCATTTCTGCCGAGCTGCTTGAGGAGGCATTTCTGCATGCAACGCTGAAAAGTGGCACCGACATTTGTCAAGCCGAATGTCATAGTCAGGTAGCAGAAGGCTCCGAATGGTGTGATGAAGGCGGTTTTCATGCGGTCAGCCGGATCCAGCTTTATCTGGTGGTAGCCTGAGTAAGCATCCAAGAAGCTCAACAGCTCGCATCCGACTGTGGAGTCTATTACTTGATCAATCCTTGGCAAGGCGAAGGGATCTTTGGGGCAAGCCTTGTTAAGGCTAGTGTAGTCTATACACATGCGCCACTTGTTATTCTTCTTCAGCATGAGGACCGGGTTGGCGAGCCACTCTGGGAAGAAAACTTTCATAATGAAGCCGGCTGCCAGAAGCCGGGCTATCTCTTCTCCTACAATCCTTCTCTTCTCCTCCGATAGTCGGCGGAGAGGCTGTTTGACTGGTTTCGCACCTTCTCGGACATGTAGCTTGTGCTCGGCGAATTCCTTCGGCACACCCGGCATGTCCTTGGGGGACCATGCAAAAATGTCCCGATTCTCACGGAGGAAATCGGCGAGATCGCCTTCCTATTTGCTATCCAGGTTTGCCCCGATGGTGGCAAACCTTTCTGGGTGATCTGGGTCCAGAGGTACCCTCTTTGTTTCTTTGGCCGGCTGAAAAGACCCTTGGGCACCACATTCCTTGGGGTCGGGGGACAGGGTCGGATGCCTGCCGGTCATGGCCACGACTCGGTCCAGTATCTTCTTCTCTTCAGCAATTACAAGGGACTCGGCCAGCCAGCTGCTGGCAGCCGCGCACTCAGAGGATTTCTTGTAGTCTCCGGCTACGGTGATGATGCCCTTGGAACTTGGTATCTTCATATTGAGGTAGGCATAATGGGGTATAGCCATGAACTTGGCTAGGGCAGGTCGGCCAAGCAACGCGTGGTAAGGGCTCTCTAGATCCACCACTTCAAACCACACCGCCTCTCGGCGGAAATGATCCTTGTCCCCGAAGAGGATATCTATCTTGATCTTGCCGATTGGGGAGCAGGACAAGCCGGGTACGATGCCATGGAACACAGTCCGACTGGGCATGAGCTGCTTTGTCTTGATGCTCAACTTCTCCATTGTGTCGCGGTATAGGATATTGATGCTGCTCCCACCATCTATCAGCACACAGGAGAAACGGGCGGCTCGCCTTTTCGTAGCGAGGGTGGCGTCCAGAACCAATGCGTAGGAGCCGGAAGACGGCATCACCTCTGGGTGATCTGTCTGGCTCCAGCTAATAGGCCTTTCAGACCAGTGCATCAATTCTGGGTTGTTGGAGGCGACTGTGTTGACTTCTTGGTGTTGTCGGCGCCGGCTACGCCGATCTTCTGGCTGGCTGGTGAAGACGACGTAGGCAGCATGCTCGTTGGGGTACTCGTCTTGAACTGCCCCGATCGCTGGTCGAGCGGCCGGCTGCGGAGGAGCCGGAAGTAGCTGACCAGCAGGCGGAGGCGGCGCCATCCCCTCACCCTTGGAGATCCGAGTGAGCCAATGGCATTTTTTGGTCGTGTGGTTTGAAGGCTTTGTGCCGCTGTGAAACTTGCAGGGGGCATCAAGTGCTTGCTCATAGGAGAAAGTCGGCTGCCAAGCCGGCCTGCCGCCCTTCTGTTTCTTGGGTATGGGCCGTCCTTCGGGTTGTTTGTCTTCGACTGTGGCCACCTGCCGACTGGTGGAAGGCGGCAGGGGAGCCTTGCACTTGTGGTCGTTCTGGTGCGGGCGTCGGCTGGATTCTCCAGCCGGTGTCTTGGGACTCGGAGCGAGCACCTTCCCAGAGGCGTCTACTCAGAGCTCGGTCTTCATCGAGGAATCGGCCATGGCGTATTTATCAGCTATGACGAGTAGCTCGTCAAGCATAGTTGGCTCATCGCAGAGGAGTCGGTGCTTGAGGAGGGTGCCTTCTCGGCACCCGGCGGTGAAGTACTCTATAGCTTGGACCTCGTGCACTCCTTCGCAGGAATTGCGGAGCTCGGCCCAACGTGTGAGGTGGTCGCGAGTCGATTCGTTGGGCCCTTGGACGCACAAGGAAAGCTGTCAGGGCTTAGGAGCCCGCTTGTAGGTGCTGGTGAAGTTGCGTATGAAGGCTTCAGTGAAGTCTAGCCAGCTGTTGACCCTATAAGGCTTGAGGCTGTTAAGCCAGGTGCACGCCGTGCCTTGGAGCATGAGGGGCACATATTTTACGGCAACACGCCTGTTGCCATTGGCGATGCTAACCGCGGTGGAGTAGTCGATCAACCAATCTTCAGGCTTCACGGAGCCGTTGTACTCGGGCGTGTCTCTTGGGAGCGAGAACCCTTTGGGGAAGGGCTCGTCGCGGATGTGGGGGCCAAAGCAAGACGGGCCGACATCATCTTCTTCTTCTAGAGCCAGGGATCGCGCAAGATGGTCGATCCGGTGGCGGGCATCATTCTCGCCGACTCCTTCGCGGCGACCCAGCCGGCCGTTGAGAGTCGGATGCGTGACAGGCGGCGGGGTAGGGTATCTCTCCCCACGAGGCGGAGGAGGAGGAGGGTTGCCTCGCCACTCCAGGGCTCGAGGGCGGCCCTCGGCGTCACGCTCGATGGAGATTCGAGTCCGGCTGCGGCTGGCAGCTGGCTCCTTTTCTTTTCTCGTGCGGGTGTCACCCGCGGTTGGTGTTCGGGACGTCGCGCCGCGCTCTCGGCGCGAGGGAGGACTCTTGGTGCGGACGCCAGCTTCGTGCCGCTCTGTGGCCGCGTCGATAATTTGCTGGATGCGTCTGGCCATGTAAGGGAGCTCATCAGGCCCCAGCCCATTCAACTCGTCTGTGGCCGCCTGGGCAGCGCGCAAGTTCTCGAGAGGCGTGGCATAGACTGGGCGGTCTGCTCCCATCATGTCGGCGATAGCCGCGCTGTGTTTCTTGACGATACCGACGCGGCTCGGTCCGTCAGGAGGCGGCGTGCCGAAGGCGGCACGGTCGACCTCGCGCTGGTGAGCCTCGGTGAGGCGTCTCATGGTGGCGAGCCTCTGGCCCTCCGCAACGAGGGTGAGGCGGCGTGCCTCCAATGTCTTGGAGTCCGCCTCGGCCGGGACGGGGACGGACAAGTCGTGCAGCGCCGTCTGCAGAGCGTCGTGGGCGTATTCGCCTGAGGGGGCACCGTGGCTGATGACCAGTACCTCGGTGCTGGCACTGCCGCTGCTGTCGGCTCAAGGAAGAGGGTCGTTGATGACCACCACGTTGGTGGGGAAGGCGTCAAGGGATGCCGTGTCGGAGTCGACAAGCATCGGGTCGGTGGAGCCAACCGACTCCAAGTCCACGGCAAGCTCGCCGGAGACGTGGAGTTGATCGAGGAGGCTAACGAGGTGGCTCTCGGGGCAGTCTGTGCCCGCGTCGGATGCGGGCTCGTCAGAGATGCGAGCCTCGCCAAGAAGATCGGCGAGGCAGCTCGCCGCGCAGGCGTCGGCGACGTCTTGCAGCGCGTTGGGGCAAGCGCCGTCGGGCGTGCCAGGCTGGCTACGCACGTTGGGAAGGAAGTGGGTTTCCGTCCAGAGCAGGTCTCCGGATGACGGTGCACCTGGCCCCACGGTGGGCACCAAATGTCGGGTGGTTGGTGCGACATATGCCAATGGATGGCTTATCATTGTGGGAGCCAATAAAACATCGCCGGTGCCTGGAAACGGGATAAGGCGAAGACATGCACGCCGGCGAATCTTACCCAGATTCAGGGCTCTCCGTGGAGATAACACCCCTAATGCTGCTCTGCAGGGTCTCCACATGATCACTAGCTCGAAGGGTAGCTACAGAATGCTCCTTGAGCTGTTCGGTGAAAAGATGAAGGAGGGCCAGGCTAGCCCGCTCCTATTCTCCTTGTGGTGTCTAAAATTTATCCAAAGAGCGATCTCCCCTGCATGGGAACCCTGGGGGGTTTATATAGGCCTACCCCCAGGGGTACAATGGTAATCTGGCTGGGTGCGGGCCCCAGCCGTCTACGTCTACGCCCTCCGGCTTCTCCACCGACTGGTGGGGCCCGCCGACTGGTGGGCCCGCCGGCTGTCGACCCTTTGGTCGACAGGCCGGCCCCACCGCCCGGGGGTCTTGTCGGGGGCTGGCTACTGTTACCTTGCCCCTGGTGACGATGGCTTTATCGTGGTAAGCATGGCTACAGTGCCGCCGCGAGGTGGCTCATCACTGTAGCCTTACCTTCTCTTGTGTCCCTAATGAAGCACCTCCTTGGAGGGAGAAAGTTGGCCGGCTATCGGAAGCCGACCATGCGGGAAGCCCGGCCGCCTTTGGGATCTCCCTGACCAAGGGGGCCCGCCACCCACGGGTCGTACTGGCCGCTCGCCGTGGGTGACATCATGATCATCGTGGCAACTGTGCCGCGCCGGACGGGGATGGCCGCCCCGTATGGTGCACTGTGGCCAGGCGTGCGCCTGGATTCGGGGGTGGCAGGCTTTACTGTAGCCACGCCTTGTCTTGTCGCTGTTATGTGGGTGCAGACTCTGAGGGCAAGATCTTAGCCGCCTGCTGAGGGGCCGGCTCCTGGGAGTCGGCCCTTTTATGGCCGGCTTCTGGAAGTCGGCCTTCTCATGGTCTTATTTCTCAAAGATTTCAGGGCTGGGCCGCCTTCGCGCAGCCTGCTTGAGAGGTAGCCGGCCAGGGGAAGGCGGTCCCGTGTCTTGGATGCTTGGAGGCTTGATCGGCCTATAATTTTTTTGAAGTACCAGGGGAAGCTGGCTAGGCTACCCGTGGTCATTTACTCCGACATCGTGCGTGATCACATTCAGTTCCGCAGACCAGCTCAAGTGTGTGGCAACGGCCAGAGTCCTCCCGATGCTTTGCTCCCCAGTCATCAGCAACGTGCAGGTCACCAGGACCCTCATTGATGGCGGGGCAGGACTCAACGTCCTGTCCGTTGAGACGTTCGACAATCTCCAAGTGCCATACGACCAGCTTCAGCCGACCAAGCCTTTCTCAGGAGTCACCGATGGTTCCATTGTTCCAATTGGGCAGGTTCGCCTTCCGGTCACCTTCGGGTAACGCAACAACTACCGCACCGAGCTCATCGACTTCGACATCGCTCACATCCGCCTGTCGTACAACGCCATCCTCGGGTACCTAGCCCTAGCCAAGTTTATGGCAGTGACTCACCATGGTTACAATGTCCTCAAGATGCCAGGAAGCGGTGGAGTCATCACCGTACCCTGTGAAGAAAGGGACGCGGTGTGCTCGTTCGAGCGTGCGTTCCAAGCTGCAGCAATCGAAGACCCAGATCGCAGGAGCGGGAGGCCTCCCGAGGCGACCCTCAAGAAGAAGAAGACCTCACCTGGCTAGAGCCACAAGGAAGCAGGCACCTCCGGAGGTATTGCGTCAGGATTCGCGCCCGATCAGGGAGCGCCGCCCTCTCGCGCATAGGAAGGCGCGCTCGGCGCCCTCCTCAGGCAGGGCTCAGGGGCTCTCTCTTGGAGAGCCACCGACCTTGCCAAGGTCACGGGGGAGGCGCTCGGGCACCACTTGGAGGGGTGCTTTCAGGCACGCTTCCCTCAGAAAGGTACAAGTCAAAGGAGACCAAACCCTCAGGAGTTCATCGCAAGGAACACCCAAGAGCTACAAGAGTCTAGAGTCATGCGCGGCAGCCACCGCTTACCTGCCGTGGCCCCACATCCAGGCGAGGATGGAGGACTGCACGTCTGCGTCGATGTACCAGGGCTCAACCGAGCTGCGTCCCAGGAGCGCCTATGGCCTTCGGCCGTAGGGCACTGCGTGGGACCACCCGACGGCTACATTTGCATGCCCTTCGCCCTGCCGAGCGCGGTCGCCGCACATCAGCGCCTGTTGAGGAGTATTCTGGAGGCTCAGGAGGTCAGGCATCGTGTGGTCCTGGCGGAGGTGGCGATGGTCCCCAAAGACCCGCACGTGCCACCAGAGACTCCTGAGGCCCCTGGGCCTAGGGGCTCATGAGGGCCGATGTCTTCACCGTGCATCGCTCACTTCCTCAGCATCGCTTCGTCTTCAACAGCATCAGGTGACATCTTTCAGAGTTTTACTTTCAGCTGGGAGCGCCCACAGGGCTGCACCATTCCCAAGCCGCGTGGGTCGTCCCTGCGGCATGTATCTGTTTTGTTTATGCTCTTTACTTACCTTGTTGGGGGTGCCCCTCGGGCTGCATCATCCCCAGGCCGCTCGGGCCCGACCCAGCGGCGGTTGCTTTTACATGTGCTTGCTTGAAATTGGATTTCCTCCTATGTGCTTAACATAACTGACCTAATCACCTGCTCGAACGACGCCTATTTGAAGAGCCGCTAGCTCTCGCACGGCGCGTGCGCACGGGTCCGTCCCTGCAGCATTGATAAATCTGAGTGGTCGAGCTCCGGCCGCGGCAGCCCCGCACGACACCACCTCACCAGGCCCTCAGTGCCCTGACCGCTCCCTCGGAGTGACCATAGGTTGGCCGGTGACCGTAACGACAGGCCTTGTTTCTCCTCATGATTGGTGTGTATGACCTACTCTAGGAGCAACATTGGGGGCATCGTGAGTTCTCTCTCCCTCTCTTCGGCACGGACCGCTTGCACGTTAAAAGGGGGGTACCTGAGCATCACGAATCATGAGCTCCTACTGGCTCTCCAGCCCTCACCCCCTGGCCTTGACCCACGACATCGCGACCTGTCATACCAACGGCGGCTGAGCTCGCTCGAGGGCCGGGACCTGAGGACGTAGAGTGTTAAGGAAAGTGCGGGGGAGTGGGAGGAAGCTCGTGAGGGCCTAACCCAACAGTGCCTCGACCACCGCCTCTCGGGCCAGGCGCCTCTCCGAGGAACTACGTCAGACACACAAGATAAGTCGCGACATCACAAAAGCTAGACCAACGCAGCGCTAAATCCCCGCCCAGTGCAACTCTCTCATGGCGACGCTACCTTCCTTTCTCGCCCAGCAAGGATTTCTTGAGCACTAAAGGGGACCTCCTGAGCATCGCGACTCGGGGGCTCTTACCGGACCTCGGGCCGCTCACCTCCTGGCCTTGACCACGACATCGCGACCTGGCATACCAGCGACGGCTGAAGCTTGCCTAGGGACTGGGACCTGTCAGCGTAGAGCGCCAAGTCCTCGTGAGGATAGAAAGGGGGAGCTTAGTCGGAACAGAACGGACACCTCACGCCAATTCATATTAAGGATATAGTAATTACAAAAGCACGATAGATGCCTTACATACCCCCGCGGGGTGTTGCTTTAATTCCTTGCAGGGAACAAAAGGTGCTAACCCTAAGGAACGCTACTTGCTAGCACCTCCCCAGGCGACGCCATCATCAACAGTGGGCTGCCCAGCGCCGGCGCCAACCCCATCCAGATCAGTGGCGTCGGCGGCCCGAGGCAGCTGCCTCACTCCGAGCGCGGCGTGAGCTCGGAGGCTCGTAGATGTCATCGCTCGTCTCCGGGGTCGCGAGGAGTTCGGGGGAGCCGCTGAAGTCTGCAGTCCCTCCGCTACTGCATGAGGAGCTGCAGGAGGACCAACGGGCGGGGCTGGTCCTTGCCGGTTCGTCACCACTGCCGCTTCCCTTAGGGCAGCATTCCATCCGGCGTCCTTCTGCATCAAAGACCTTGAAGAACATCAAGGAGGTGCCGTCGTATTAAAGATGGATCACCAAGGCGCCATCCGCGCGACAGACCCGGGCAATCTCACCCCAGCCCCGGGTCATGAAGACCTTGCCCAGAGCGACGACCGTGACCTCCGCTCCGGTTGCAGGGGCGCCACAGTCGGCGTGCTGCAGCTAGAGCTCCAGGGCCCCACTCGGTGGCATCTCGAAGGCGAAGGAGGGAGGAAGGCAGATCCATGAAGTTGGAGGCATGGTGGCGTGAAGCACAAGCTCGCGAGAGGAGCGCTCCGCGTGGACTCCAGGAGGGACGACGCGCACGACTGTGACTTGTCGGCATCGGCGGCGATGTTGTCGGTGTTGCTCGGCGCCATCCCCCCTGGGGCCTACGACGCGGGCATGCAAGGGCAGCGGAAACCCAGGCGGAGGCCACTCGTACCACGGCCTCGACACCACCTGCCAGGCGCCTTCGTCCCGGTGACAAAGGATTGGCCGCTTCTTCGGCGGGAGGGGGTCAGGACCATCTCTGGGGGCCTTTCCCTTCTCCTCAGCTGAAAACCGGCAGATCGCTGCCATTGGCGCAAGAGGAAGCAAGGATGAGGAAGAAGAAGAGGAGGAGTGACGGAAAGGGGTGAACTGGTGAAGCTCGCCCAGCCCCGTACTTATAGCCGGAGGAGGCCAACCGCCGTGCACCATGACCTCAGGTAATCATGACCCATATCTTTGCATGCAGGGACTTGTCAAGTCGTGCAGTTGCCGAGGCGTCGTGGGAAGTGCAGACACCCATGCCCAATCAACCGCCACGCGGCGACCAAGGCCGCAGGCTGTTAGGGCCCGCGGCGCTTCACGCTTGCCCCTTCGCTTCTCTGCTAAGCCAAGCCCGCGCGCGTCTTGGGCCTAGGGGCTACTGTTGGCGTTCTGGGAACGGGGGTCCCCAGACATGCCTGCCTGCGGCGTGGCTCAAGCGGGGGCCCAGCATGGCCCATCTTCATCAGCTCAAGCTCAAGACCCTCGCGAGGGGCCAAGCCTCACGGGGCGGACGACAGGAAGCTTCCTCAAAGGCAGCCTCATCAGGCAGGCTTGCGAGGAGGCAGAGAGATCAAGGCAGGGGTACCTCGCGAGGAACCCGTGACGCAAGCCATGACGATCGAGACCAGGCGGGCGCCAGGCGGGCGTTGGCCTGCGCAGTGTCCTTGTTTCCCCTTTGGTGCAAAGGGGCAAGCACAGGCCAAGGCATCAGGCGAAGGTTACCATTCCGGTGCAACGAGACCAAGACCAGCCAGATGGCAGGACGGAGGTCACCGTGGAGCCCAAGACGGCGTCATCGCCAGTGCTTTTGGCAGCCGAAGACCACCTTTGGCCAGGATAACTTGTACTAGATGTTCCCCTTTGAAATGGCCAATTGTTGGCGCCCTTCCCGCCAGGGCCTCTATAAATAGAGCTAGCTACCATAGAGTAGAGACATCTAGAGACCCGAGAGACATCTAGACACCCCAAGAACATCGAGAGATCTGGTAGAACCCTAGCAGAGAGAGAGAGAGAGAGAGAGAGGCGATGAACTCACCCTAGCAGTTCATCGAACCAGCTCAAGAACACCTCTCGCGAGGCTGTTCTTCCCTTGTACTGTCCATCATCAGCCCCAGAGGCAATCCACCACACCACACACAGGAGTAGGGTATTACACGACAACGGTGGCCCGAACCAGTGTAAACCTCATGTCTCTTGTGTTGTTCATCATTTTCATCTTAGTTCGCGTGAGAGGATCAGACGTAGATCGGTAGGGGAGAGATCTCCGCGCGCACCCCAGTGTTCGAACCTCAAGGGTCTGCCGGAACCTGAAACCCGACAAACTCTTTAGCATGTCATATTTTAATGAGTGCTCACAATCATAAAAGATGTCCAAGATAGTATATCTATATGTGAAGACCTCTCTTTGTTTATTACTTCCTATTAATTGCAACGATGACCAAAACTATGCTTGTCAACTCTCAACAACTTTTATTCATCATACTTTTTCTATGTGAGCTCATTACACTCCATGAGATCCATATGATCTCTTTGTTTCTTTTTATTTCTTTCTCTTTTCTTTTATTCACTTAGGATCATGGCAAAATAATCAACCCCTTGACTCAACACTAACCTTTATTATATAGCTCACGAACTCAATTACATAGAAGGATAACAAAGCAAAACTCACAACTAGATCATGCCATAAACTTTATTCTACTAGATCAAAATACTACTAAAAAGATCGAACTAAGGAAAATGGTAAAGATAAAAGTGGTGGTGATACGATACCGGGGCACTCCCCCAAGCTTGGCAGTTGCCAAGTGGAGTGCCCATACCCAAATACTCAATTCTTCTCTATTGGAGGAGACGGTGGGGGTGTTGTTGATGATGCGGGCTTGTCATCCATCTTCCAAGGCATAGGTTCACCATCATTGAAAGATGATCGAGTCTCCGGAATCCTCGAATCTGCAGCCAAACTCATTCTTTTGAATCTATATTCATACTCACATTTATGGTTTTGCAGGTCATAGATTTGGGCTTGGAGGTGCTCGATCTTCACATATAGCTTGAAGATGGCCTCCTCGGTGTTCTTGGCATCCGGCTTGTAGTTGTTAGTGAACTCCGCGAGCATCATGTGGCTAGCATTGATTCCACGCTCCACCATCCCCTGGCACTTGAAAACTTGTTGCTCCATTGCTTCGAGCGTCATCTCCACGCTTCCGATTCCCTTTAGTCCCTCAGAATTGCGGATGTGCAGGAACCCATCATGCATCTCAATGGTTTGAGGGTGTCGCAGCACCTCCGCGAGGTAAGGGTTGATGACCTTCTCGAAGAACTTGTCCTTGGAAGCACTTGGGGACGTCATGATAATCTAGATCTGTCAGAAAAACAGCTCGAAACAAAAATAGGAGATTTTTGCGTGATACGGGAGTCCAAACCCCCGGGAGATTATATAATGAATTTTTACCGACCAAAATATGTATCATGCAAGAAAACGGAGTCTGGAAGGCACACGAGGTGCTCACGAGGTAGGGGGCGCGCCCAGGGGGGTAGGGCACGCCCTCCACCCTCATGGGGCCCTCGTGTCCTTCCCGGACTGCTACTTAGTTTTCTATTTTCTAAATATTCCAAAACGGAGAAATATTGCCTTAAAAATTGTTTTGGAGTCGGTTTACTTACCGTACGACATACCTATTCCTTTTCGGAGTCTGAAATATTCTGGAAAGTGTCCCTTATGTATTCCTCCGGGGTTACGGTTTCAATAATATTGGTTTCAACATTTATGGGATTACCTGAGATATAGTGTTTGATTCTTTGACCGTTTACCACCTTCGGATTTGTGCCTTTGAAGTTGTCGATTTTTATGGCACCGGAACGATAGACGTCCTCGATAACATAGGGGCCTTCCCATTTAGAGAGAAGTTTCCCTGCAAAAAATCTTAAACAAGAGTTGTATAGCAATACATAATCACCTACATTAAACTCACGCTTTTGTATCCTTTTGTCATGCCATCTTTTAACCTTTTCTTTAAACAACTTGGCATTTTCATAAGCTTGGGTTCTCCATTCATCAAGTGAGCTAATATCAAATAACCTCTTTTCACCGGCAAGTTTGAAATCACAGTTGAGCTCTTTAATATCCCAATATGCCTTATGTTCTAGTTCGAGAGGTAAGTGACATGCTTTTCCATATACCATTTTATACGGAGACATACCCATAGGATTTTTATATGCAGTTCTATAGGCCCATAATGCATCATCAAGTTTCTTGGACCAATTATTTCTAGACCTATTGACAGTCTTTTGCAAAATTAATTTGAGTTCTCTATTACTCAATTCTACTTGACCACTAGACTGTCGGTGATACGGAGATGCAATTCTATGATTGACGTCATATTTAGCAAGCATTTTACGGAAAGCACCATGAATAAAATGTGAACCACCATCAGTCATTAAATATCTAGGGACTCCAAACCTCGGAAAAATAACTTCTTCGAGCATTTTAATAGAAGTGTTATGATTAGCACTACTAGTTGGAATAGCTTCTACCCACTTAGTAACGTAATCAACAGCAACTAAAATATGTGTATATCCATTAGAGGCAGGAAAAGGTCCCATATAATCAAAATCCCAAACATCAAATAGTTCAATAACAAGTGAATAATTCATAGGCATTTCTTGACGTCTACTAATATTACCAATTCTTTGACATTCATCACAAGATAGGACAAACTTACGGGCATCCTTGAAGAGAGTAGGCCAATAAAAACCGGATTGCAATACCTTATGTGCAGTTCTATCTCCCACGTGGTGTCCTCCATAAGTTTCGGAGTGGCACTTGCGTAGGATCTGTTCCTGTTCATGCTCAAGTACACAACGTCTAATAACACCATCTAGTCCTTCTTTATAAAGATGTGGGTCATCCCAAAAGTAATGTCTCAAATCATAGAAGAACTTTTTCTTTTGTTGGTATGTGAAGCTAGGTGGTATGAATTCAGCAACAATGTAATTAGCATAATCAGCATACCAAGGAGTACTACGAGAAGTACTTATGACATTTAATTGTTCATCAGGAAAGCTATCATCAATAGGTAGTGGGTCATCAAGAACATTCTCTAACCTAGATAAGTTGTCTGCAATGGGGTTCTCAGCTCCTTTTCTATCAACAATATGCAAATCAAATTCTTGTAGCAAGAGAACCCATCTAATAAGTCTAGGTTTAGCATCTTTCTTCTCCATAATATATTTAATAGCAGCATGATCAGTGTGGATAGTTACTTTAGAATCAACAATATAAGGTCTGAACTTATCACAAGCAAATACAACTGCTAAAATTTCTTTTTCAGTAGTAGCGTAATTTCTTTGAGCATTGTTTAGAGTCTTACTAGCATAATGGATAACATTTAATTTCTTATCAACTCTTTGCCCTAGAACAGCACCTACAGCATAATCACTAGCATCACACATAATTTCAAAGGGTAAATTCCAATCAGGTGGCTGGACAACAGGTGCAGAGACTAATGCTTTCTTAAGTATTTCAAATGCTTCTACACAATCATCATCAAAGACAAATGGTATATCTTTTTGTAATAAATTAGTCAGAGGCTGAGAAATTTTCGACAAGTCCTTGATGAACCTCCTATAAAATCCGGCGTGACCAAGGAAACTTCTTATACCTTTGATGTCCTTGGGACATGGCGTCTTTTCATAGCATCAACCTTGGCTTTATCAACTTCAATACCTATTTCAGAAACTTTATGCCCTAAGATAATACCTTCATTAACCATAAAGTGGCACTTTTCCCAATTCAAGACAAGATTAGTTTCTTCACATCTCTGCAAAACTCGATCAAGATTGCTCAAGCAATCATCAAAAGAAGATCCATAGACGGAAAAGTCGTCCATGAAAACCTCACAAATCTTTTCGCAAAAGTCAGAGAATATAGCCATCATGCATCTTTGAAAGGTAGCAGGTGCATTACATAAACCAAAAGGCATACGTATGTAAGCAAAAGTACCAAAAGGACATGTAAAAGTAGTCTTTGATTGATCTTTGGCTGACACAGGTATTTGAGAGAAACCAGAATAACCATCTAGAAAGCAGTAATGTGTATGTTTGCATAATCTTTCTAGCATTTGATCGAAAAAGGTAAGGGGTAATGATCTTTCTTAGTAGCCTTATTTAATTTGCGGAAATCAATTACCATCCTATAACCGGTAATAATTCTTTGTCGAATCAATTCATCTTTATCATTAGGAACAACAGTAATACCTCCCTTCTTAGGGACACAATGAACAGGACTTACCCACTGACTAATAGCAACAGGATAAATTATACCTGCCTCTAGAAGCTTTAGTATTTCTTTTCTTACCACTTCTTTCATTTTAGGATTAAGACGTCGTTGAGGATCACGAACTGGTTTGGCATCTGCTTCCAAATTTATTTTATGTTGACATAGAGTGGGACTAATACCCTTAAGATCATCAAGAGTATATCCAATAGTAGCACGGTGCTTCTTCAGAGTTTTCAATAATCTTTCTTCTTCATGCTCTGAAAGGTTAGCACTAATAATAACATGATATATCTTCTTTTCATCAAGATAAGCATATTTAAGATTATCAGGCAACGGTAAGCTCAAACACGGGATCACCCTTAGGTGGAGGAGGATCCCCTAGGATTTCAACAGGCAAACTGTGTTTTAGCATAGGTTCTTGTTTAAAGAATACTTCATCTATTTCCCTTCTTTCATTCATAAACATATCATTCTCATGGTCTAGCAAATATTGTTCTAAAGGATCATTAGGAGGTACGGCAATAGAATCAAGGCCAATAATTTCATCCTTACTAGGCAATTCTTCTTCACGGTGTTGTTTACTAAATTTAGATAAATTAAATTCATGAGTCATATCATCCAAGCCGACAGTAACAACATTCTTTATGCAATCTATGGTAGCATTAACTGTATTCAAGAAGGGTCTACCAAATATAATGGGACAAAAGCTATCTTGTGGGGAACCAAGAACAGGAAAATCAGCAGGATATTTAGTTTTCCCACACAAAACTTCAACATCTCTAACAATTCCCACTGCGGATATAGTATCTCTATTGGCAAGTTTAATTGTAACATCAATTCCTTCTAACTCTGCAGGTGCAATTTCATGCTTAATTTCTTCGTATAAAGTATGTGGTATAACACTAGCACTAGCACCCATGTCACATAAGCCATGATAACAATGATCTCCTATTTTAACATAAATAACAGGCACGCCTACCACATGTCTATGTTTATCTTTAGCACAAGGTTTAGCAATTCTAGCAGTTCCACCGCAGAACTGAATAACATGCCCATCAATATTATCAGACAAGAAATCCTTAACAATAGCAATATTAGGTTCAACTTTAACTTGCTCAGGAGGTGTATATGTTTTAATATTGCTTTTACAAACCACAGTTGAAGCTTTAGCATGATCCTTTATTCTAACAGGGAAAGGTGGTTTCTCAACATAAGAAGTAGGAACAATAGGATCATTATAAGTGACAGTATTTTCTTCAACTTTAATAGGTGCAGCTACTTTTACTTCTATGGGAGGATGATATTTAAACCACTTCCTCTTAGGGAGATCAACATAAGTAGCAAAAGATTCACAGAAAGAAGCTACTATCTCAGAATCAAGTCCATATTTAGTGCTAAACTTACGGAAAATATCGGTATCCATAAAAGATTTAACACAATCAAACTTAGGTGTCATACCTAACTCCTTACCATTGTCGAGGTTCCAATCTTCAGAGTTGCATTTAATTCTATCCAATAAATCCCATTTGAATTCAATAGTCCTCATCATAAATGAGCCAGCACAAGAAGTATCAAGCATGGTGCGATTGTTATCAGAAAGCCGAGCATAATTTTTTTTGAATAATTGTTTCTCTTGGAAGCTCATGATTGGGGCATGAATATAACATTGATTTAAGCCTCCCCCAAGCTTGAGTGATGATTTCTCCTTCGCGAGGCCAAAAATTATATATATAATTGCGATCACGATGAACAAGATGCATAGGGTAATACTTTTGATGAAATTCCAATTTAAATCTTCTATAGCTCCATGATCCCATATCATCACAGAGCCTATACCATGTCAATGTGTCTCCCTTCAAAGATAAAGGGAAGACCTTCTTCTTAGCAACATCATCGGGAATACCCGCAAGCTTAAATAATCCACAAACCTCATCCACATATATTAGGTGTTCATCAGGATACTTTGTTCCATCTCCTGTAAAAGGATTAGCTAGCAGTTTTTCTATTATACTCGAAGGATACTCATAAGGAATTTCATTTTCATATTCATTTTCAATAGGTTCAGTAGGTTGACGAGCAACTCTTTGCTCTACTGGTTTGGGTGAAGATACCCCGAACAAGCCCCTCGGAGGATTACTTTCCATAGTAACAAGTGACAGTAAATTTCAGCACACTATATAAATTTTTCCTTACCAAATTCCACCTACCAAAGGCGCTTCACTCCCCGGCAACGGCGCCAGAAAAGAGTCTTGATGACCCAAAAGTATAGGGGATCTATCGTAGTCCTTTCGATAAGTAAGAGTGTCGAACCAAACGAGGAGCAGAAGGAAATGATAAACGGTTTTCAGCAAGGTATTCTCTGCAAGTACTGAAATAAGTGGTAACAGATAGTTTTGTGATGAGATAATTTGTAACAAGCAACAAATAACAAAAGTAAATAAAGTGCAGCAAGGTGGCCCAATCCTTTTTGTAGCAAAGGACAAGCCTGGGCAAACTCTTATATAAGGAAAAACGCTCTCGAGGACACATGGGAATATCGTCAAGCTAGTTTTCATCATGTTCATATGATTCGCGTTCGGTACTTTGATAATTTGACATGTGGGTGGACCGGTGCTTGGGTGCTGTTCTTACTTGAACAAGCATCCCACTTATGATTAACCTCTATTGCAAGCATCCGCAACTACAACAAAAGTATTAAGGTAAACCTAACCATAGCATGAAACATATGGATCCAAATCAGCCCCTTACGAAGCAACACATAAACTAGGGTTTAAGCTTCTGTCACTCTAGCAACCCATCATCTACTTATTACTTCCCAATGCCTTCCTCTAGGCCCAAATAATGGTGAAGTGTTATGTAGTCGACGTTCACATAACAGCACTAGAGGCTAGACAACATGCATCTCATCAAAATATCGAACGAATACCAAATTCACATGACTAATAATAGCAAGACTTCTCCCTTGTCCTCAGGAACAAATGTAACTACTCACAAAGCATATTCATGTTCATAATAAGAGGGGTATTAATATGCATATAGGATCTGAACATATGATCTTCCACCAATTAATCCAACTAGCATCAACTACAAGGAGTAATTAACACTACTAGCAACCTACTAGCACCAATCTCGGACTTGGAGACAAGAATTGGATACAAGAGATGAACTAGGGTTTTGAGATGAGATGGTGCTGATGAAGATGTTGGTGGAGATTGCCCTCTCCCAATGAGAGGAGCGTTGGTGATGACGATGGCGATGATTTCCCCCCTCTGGGAGGGAAGTTTCCCCGGCAGCACAGCTCTGCCGGAGCTCTAGGTTGGATCCGCCAAGGTTCCGCCTCGTGGCGGCGGAGTTTCGTCCCGAAAGGTTTCTTCTAATTTTTTTTCTCGAGGAAAGACTTCATATAGGAGAAGATGGTCATCGGAGAGCCACCAGGGGGCCCACGAGGTAGGGGGCGCGCCCTGGGGGGGCGCCCCCCACCCTCGTGAGAAGGGTGTGGGCCCCCTGGTCTTCATCTTTGGCGAGGATTTTTCATTATTTATTATAAGGTGTTCCGTGGAGTTTCAGGACTTTTGGAGTTGTGTAGAATAGGTCTCTAATATTTACTCCTTTTTCAGCCCAGAATTCCAGCTGCCAGTATTCTCCCTCCTTATGTAAACCTTGTAAAATAAGAGAGAATAGCCATAAGTATTGTGACATAATGTGAAATAACAGCCCATAATGCAATAAATATTGATATAAAAGCATGATGCAAAATGGACCTATCATTTAGTAATAAATAAATTATATAGCCTCTATTTTGGTTGTGTTTTTTGTGTTTAATTAGTGTTTGTGCCATGTAGAACCGTTGGGAAGACTTGGGGAAAGTCTTGTTGAACTTGCTGTAAAAAACAGAAACTTTAGCGCTCACGAGAACTGCTTTCATTTTTATTTGGAGAGTGATATTTAGTTAATTCTTTTTGAAGATGATTAATAGATAAATTCCTCACGTCCAGAAATTTATTTTAGAATTTTTGGGGTTCCAGATCTTGTGCTAGCTACAGATTACTACATACTGTTCTGTTTTTGACAGATTCTGTTTTTCGTGGGTTGTTTGCTTATTTTGATGAATGTATGGCTAGTAAAATAGTTTATAATCCATAGAGAAGTTGGAATACAGTAGGTTTAACACCCATATAAATAAAGAATGAGTTCATCACAGTACCTTGAAGTGGTTTTTTGTTTTCTTTCGCTAACGGAGCTCACGAGTTTTCTACTTTAAGTTTTGTGTTGTGAAGTTTTCAAGTTTGGGGTAAAGATTTGATGGATTATGGAACAAGGAGTGGCAAGAGCCTAAGCTTGGGGATGCCCATGGCACCCCCAATATAATCTAAGGACACCTAAAATCCAAAGCTTGGGGATGCCCCGGAAGGCATCCCCTGTTTCGTCTACTTCTATTGGTAACTTTACTTGGAGCTATATTTTTATTCACCACATAATATGTGTTTTGCTTGGAGCGTCTTTTATAATTTGAGTCTTTGCTTGTTAGTCTACCACAATCATACTTGCTGTACACACCTTTTGAGAGAGCCATACATAATTTGGAATTTGATAGAATACTCTATGTGCTTCACTTATATCTTTGAGCTCTATAGTTTTACTCTAGTGCTTCACTTATATCTTTTGAGTTATATAATTTTGCTCTAGTGCTTCACTTATATCTTTTAGAGCAAGGTGGTGGATTTGTTTTATAGAAACTATTGATCTCTCATGCTTCACTTAGATTATTTTGAGAGTCTTAATAGCATGGTAATTTGCTTAATAATAAATATGCTTGGTATTCAAGATTTGTAAAACTTTCTTTTGAGTGTGTTGAATACTAGGAAAAAATTGATGATTGATAATTGTTTTGAGATATGAGGATGGTGATATTAGAGTCATGCTAGTTGAGTAGGTGTGAATTTGAGAAATGCTTGTGTTAAAGTTTGTGATTCCCGTAGCATGCACGTATGGTGAACCGTTATGTGATGAAGTCGGAGCATGATTTATTTATTGATTGTCTTCCTTATGAGTGGCGGTCGGGGACGAGCGATGATCTTTTCCTACCAATCTATCCCCCTAGGAGCATGCACATGATACTTTGCTTTGATAACTTCTAGATTTTTGCAATAAGTATATGAGTTCTTTATGACTAATGTCGAGTCCATCGATTATATGCACTTTCCTTCCTTCCACCATTGCCAGCCTCTCTAATACCGCGCACTTTTCGCCGGTATCTTACACCCACCAAATACCTTACTCAAAACAGCCACCATACCTACCTATCATGGCATTTCCATAGCCATTCCGAGATATATTGCCATGCAACTTTCCACCGTTCCGTTCATTATGACACGCTCCATCATTGTCATATTGCTAGCATGATCATGTAGTTGACATTGTATTTGTGGCAAAGCCACCATTCATAATTCTTTCATACATGTCACTCTTGATTCATTGCATATCCCGGTACACCGCCGGAGGCATTCATATAGAGTCATATTTTGTTCTAAGTATTGAGTTGTAAGAAAAAAGAAGTGTGATGATCATCATTTTTAGAGCATTGTCCCAAGTGAGGGAAGGATGATGGAGACTATGATTACACCACAAGTCGAGATGAGACTCTGGACGAAAAAAAGAGGCCATAAAAAAGGAGAAGGCCCAAACAAAAAAAATGAGAGAAAAAGAGATAAGGGACAATGTTACTATCCTTTTACCACCCTTGTGCTTCAAAGTAGCACCATGATCTTCATGATAGAGAGTCTCTCATTCTGTCACTTTCATATACTAGTGGGAATTTTTCATTATAGAACTTGGCTTGTATATTCCAATGATGGGCTTCCTCAAAATGCCCTAGGTCTTCGTGAGCAAGCGAGTTGGATGCACACCCACTTAGTTTCTTTTGTTGAGCTTTCATATACTTATAGCTCTAGTGCATCCGTTGCATGGCAATCCCTACTCACTCACATTGATATCTATTGATGGGCATCTCCATAGCTTGTTGATACGCCTAGTTGATGTGAGACTATCTTCCCCTCCTTTTGTCTTCTCCACAACCACCATTCTATTCCACATATAGTGCTATATCCATGGCTCACGCTCATGTATTGCGTGAAGATCGAAAAAGTTTTGAAAATGTCAAAAGTATGAAACAATTGCTTGGCTTGTCATCGGGGTTGTGCATGATTTAAATACTTTGTGTGGTGAAGATAGAGCATAGCCAGACTATATGATTTTGTAGGGATAGCTTTCTTTGGCCATGTTATTTTGAGAAGACATAATTGCTTTGTTAGTATGTTTGAAGTATTATTATTTTTATGTCAACATGAACTTTTGTCTTGAATCTTTTGAATCTGAATATTCATACCACAATTAAGAAGAATTACATTGAAATTATGCCAAGTAGCACTCCGCATCAAAAATTCTGTTTTTATCATTTACCTACTCGAGGACGAGCAGGAATTAAGCTTGGGGATGCTTGATACGTCTCCAACGTATCTATAATTTTTGATTGCTCCATGCTATATTATCTACTGTTTTGGACATTATTGGGCTTTATTATGCACTTCTATATTATTTTTGGGACTAACCTATTAACCGGAGGCCCAGCCCAGAATTGCTGTTTTTTGCCTGTTTTAGGGTTTCGAAGAAAAGGAATAACAAACGGAGTCCAAACGGAATGAAACCTTCGGGAACGTGATTTTCTCACCGAATACAACTCAGGAGACTTGGACCCTACGTCAAGGCACGTAATAGGATGCCACGAGGTAGGAGGCGCGCCCTACCCTACCAGGCACGCCCCCACCCTCGTGGGGCCCCTGTTGCTCCACCGACGTACTTCTTCCTCCTATATATATCCACGTACCCCCAAACGATCATATACGGAGCCAAAAACCTAATTCCACCGCCGCAACTTTCTGTATCCACGAGATCCCACCTTGGGGCCTGTTCCGGAGCTCCACCGGAGGGAGCATCGATCACGGAGGGCTTCTACATCATCATCCAAGCCCCTCCGATGAAGTGTGAGTAGTTTACTTCAGACCTATGGGTCCATAGTTAGTAGCTAGATGGCTTCTTCTCTGTTTTTGGATCTCAATACAATGTTCTCCCCCTCTCTCGTGGAGATCTATTCGATGTAATCTTCTTTTTGCGGTGTGTTTGTTGAGATCGATGAATTGTGGGTTTATGATCAAGTCTATCTATGAATAATATTTGAATCTTCTCTGAATTATTTTATGTATGATTGGTTTGCAAGTCTCTTCGAATTATCAGTTTGGTTTGGCCTACTAGATTGGTTTTTCTTGCCATGGGAGAAGTGCTTAGCTTTGGGTTCGATCTTTTGGTGTCCTTTCCCAGTGACAGAAGGGGCAGCAAGGCACGTATTGTATCGTTGCCATCGAGGATAACAAGATGGGGTTTTTATCATATTGCATGAAACTATCCCTCTACATCATGTCATCTTGCTTAAGGCGTTACTCTGTTTTAACTTAATACTCTAGATGCATGCTGGATAGCGGTCGATGAGTGGAGTAATAGTAGTAGATGCAGGCAGGAGTCGGTCTACTTGTCTTGGACGTGATGCCTATATACATGATCATACCTAGATATTCTCATAACTATTCTCAATTTTGTCAATTGCTCAATAGTAATTTGTTCACCCACCGTAGAATACTTATGCTCTTGAGAGAAGCCACTAGTGAAACCTATGGCCCCGGGTCTCTTTCTCATCATATTAATCTCCATCACTTTATTATTGTTTTGCTTTTACTTTGCCTTTTACTTTTTACTTTGCATCTCTATACCAAAAATACCAAAAATATTATTTATCATCTCTATCATATCTCACTTTCGTAAGTGACCGTGAAGGGATTGACAACCCCTAAGCGCGTTGGTTGCATTGAGCTATTGTTTTTGTGTAGGTACGAGGGACTCGCGCGTGGCCTCCTACTGGATTGATACCTTGATTATCAAAACTGAGGGAAATACTTACGCTACTTTGTTGCATCATCCTCTCCTCTTCGGGGAAATCCAACGCAGTGCTCAAGAGGTAGCAAAGGTCTTTCCCTTATATTTGAGGGGAGATGCATCGACATGGTATAGGCTATGTGATGATATGAGGTCTTGGAATTACAAACGATTGAGATTGGAATTTCATCAGAAGTTTTATCCTATGCATCTTGTTCATCGTGATCGCAATTATATATATAATTTTTGGCCTCGCGAAGGAGAAAGCATCGCTCAAGCTTGGGGGAGGCTTAAATCAATGTTATATTCATGCCCCAATCATGAGCTTTCAAGAGAAATGATTATTCAAAAATTTTATGCTCGGCTTTCTGGTAACAATCGCACCATGCTTGATACTTCTTGTGCTGGCTCTTTTATGATGAAGACTATTGAATTCAAATGGGATTTATTGGAAAGAATTAAACGCAACTCTGAAGATTGGGACCTCGACAATGGTAAGGAGTCAGGTATGACACCTAGTTTTGATTGTGTTAAATCTTTTATGGATACCAATATTTTTCGTAAATTTAGCACTAAATATGGACTTGACTCTGAGATAGTAGCTTCTTTCTATGAATCTTTTGCTGCTTTTGTTGATCTCCCCAAGGAGAAGTGGTTTAAATATCATCCTCCCATAGAAGTAAAAGTAGCTGCACCTATTAAAGTTGAAGAAAAGACTATCACTTATAATGATCCTATTGTTCCTACTTCTTATGTTGAGAAACCACCTTTCCCTGTTAGGATAAAGGATCATGCTAAAGCTTCAACTGTGGTTCGTAAAAGCAATATTAAAACATATACACCTCCTGAGCAAGTTAACGTTGAACCTAGTATTGCTATTGTTAAAGATCTCTTGTCTGATAATATAGATGGTCATGTTATTTATTTCTGTAATGAAACTGCTAGAATTGCTAAACCTCATGATAAAGATAAACCTAGACCTGTGGTAGGCATGCCTGTTATTTCTATTAAAATAGGAGATCATTGTTATCATGGCTTATGTGATATGAGTGCTAGTGCTAGTGCAATACCTTATTCCTTGTACAAAGAAGTTATGCATGATATTGCACGTGCTGAGATGGAAGATATTGATGTCACAATTAAACTTGCCAATAGAGATACTATTTCACCAATGGGAATTGTTAGAGATGTTGAAGTCTTGTGTGGGAAAACTAAATATCCTGCTGATTTTCTTGTTCTTGGTTCCCCACAAGATAGCATTTGTCTCATTATATTTGGTAGACCCTTCTTAAATACTATTAATGCTACCATAGATTGCAAAAGAGATGTTGTTACTATCGGTTTAGATGATATGACTCATGAATTTAATTTTTCTAAATTTAGTAGACAACACCGTGAAGAAGAATTATCTAGTAAGGATGAAATTATTGGTCTTGCTTCTATTGTCGTACCTCCTAGTGATCCTTTAGAACAATATTTGCTAGACCATGAAAATGACATGTTTATGAATGAAAGAAGGGAATTATATGACCTATTCTTTAAACAGGAACCTATTCTTAAAAACAATTTACCTATTGAAATCCTAGGGGATCCTCCTCCACCCAAGGGTGATCCCATGTTCGAGCTTAAACCATTACTCAGTACTCTTAAATGTGCTTATCTTGATGAGAAAAAGATATATCCTGTTATTATTAGTGCTAACCTTTCAGAGCATGAAGAAGAGAGATTATTGAAAACTCTGAAGAAGCACCATGCTGCTATTGGGTATACTCTTGATGATCTTAAGGGCATTAGTCCCACTCTATGTCAACATAAAATTAATTTGGAAGAAGATGCTAAACCAGTTCGTGATCATCAACGCCGGCTGAATCCTAAAATGAAAGAAGTGGTAAGAAAGGAAATACTAAAGCTCCTTGAGGCAGGTATAATTTATCCCGTTGCTAATAGTCAATGGGTAGGCCATGTCCATTGTGTCCCTAAGAAGGGAGGTATTACTCTTGTTCCTAATGATAAAGATGAATTTATTCCTCAAAGAATTATTATAGGTTATAGGATGGTAATTGATTTCCGAAAATTAAATAAGGCTACTAAAAAGGATCATTACCCCTTACCTTTTATCGATCAAATGGTAGAAAGATTATCTAAACATACACATTTTTGCTTTCTAGATGGTTATTCTGGTTTCTCTCAAATACCTGTGTCAGCCAAAGATCAATCAAAGACTACTTTTACATGCCCTTTTGGTACTTTTGCTTATAGACATATGCCTTTTGGTTTATGTAATGCACCTGCTACCTTTCAAAGATGCATGATGGCTATATTCTCTGACTTTTGTGAAAAGATTTGTGAGGTTTTCATGGACGACTTTTCCGTCTATGGATCTTCTTTTGATGATTGCTTGAGCAACCTTGATCGAGTTTTGCAGAGATGTGAAGAAACTAATCTTGTATTGAATTGGGATAAGTGTCACTTTATGGTTAATGAAGGTATTGTCTTGGGGCATAAAGTTTCTGAAAGAGGTATTGAAGTTGATAAAGCCAAGGTTGATTCTATTGAAAAGATGCCATGTCCCAAGGACATCAAAGGTATAAGAAGTTTCCTTGGTCATGCCGGTTTTTATAGGAGGTTCATTAAGGACTTCTCAAATATTTCTCGGCCTCTGACTAATTTATTACAAAAAGATATACCATTTGTCCTTGATGATGATTATGTAGAAGCATTTGAAATACTTAAGAAAGCATTGATCTCTGCACCTATTGTTCAACCACCTGATTGGAATTTACCCTTTGAAATTATGTGTGATGCTAGTGATTATGTGGTAGGTGCTGTTCTAGGACAAAGAGTTGATAAGAAACTAAATGTTATTCAATATGCTAGTAAAACTCTAGACAATGCTCAAAGAAATTATGCTACTACTGAAAAAGAATTCTTAGCAGTTGTATTTTCTTGTGATAAGTTTAGACCTTATATTGTTGATTCTAAAGTAACTATTCACATTGATCATGCTGCTATTAAATATCTTATGGTAAAGAAAGATGCTAAACCTAGACTTATTAGATGGGTTCTCTTACTACAAGAATTTGATTTGCATATTGTTGATAGAAAAGGAGCTGAGAACCTCGTTGTAGACAACTTTTCTAGGTTAGAAAATGTGCTTGATGACCCACTACCTATTGATGATAGCTTTCTTGATGAGCAATTAAATGTCATAAATGCTTCTCATACTGCTTCATGGTATGCTGATTATGCTAATTACATTGTTGCTAAGTTTATACCACCTAGTTTCACATACCAGCAAAAGAAAAAGTTCTTCTAATATTTGAGGCATTACTTTCGGGATGACCCACATCTTTATAAAGAAGGAGTAGATGGTGTTATTAGACGTTGTGTACCTGAGAATGAACAGGAACAGATCCTACGCAAGTGTCACTCCGAAGCTTATGGAGGACACCATGCTGGAGATAGAACTGCACATAAGGTACTGCAATCTAGTTTTTATTGGCCTACTCTCTTCAAGGATGCCCGTAAGTTTGTCTTATCTTGTGATGAATGTCAAAGAATAGGTAATATTAGTAGACATCAAGAAATGCCTATGAATTATGCACTTGTTATTGAACCATTTGATGTTTGGGGCTTTGACTATATGGGACCTTTCCCTTCCACTAATGGTTATACACATATTTTAGTTGTTGTTGATTACGTTACTAAGTGGGCAGAAGCTATTCCAACTAGTAGTGCTGATCATAACACTTCTATTAAAATGCTTAAAGAAGTTATTTTTCCACGATTTGGATTCCCTAGATATTTAATGACTGATGGTGGTTCACATTTTATTCATGGTGCTTTCCGTAAAATGCTTGCTAAATATGATGTTAATCATAGAATTGCATCTCCTTATCACCCTCAGTCTAGTGGGCAAGTAGAATTGAGTAATAGAGAACTCAAATTAATTTTGCAAAAGACTGTTAATAGGTCTAGAAAGAATTGGTCCAAGAAACTTGATGATGCATTATGGGCCTATAGAATTGCATATAAAAATCCGATGGGTATGTCTCCATATAAAATGGTCTATGGAAAAGCATGTCTTACCTCTCGAACTAGAACACAAGGCTTATTGGGCTATTAAAGAACTTAATTATGATTTTAAACTTGCCGATGAGAAGAGGTTATTTTATATTAGCTCACTTGATGAATGGAGAACCCAAGCCTACGAAAATGCCAAGTTGTTTAAAGAAAAAATTAAAAGATGGCATGACAAAAGGATACAAAAGCGTGAGTTTAATGTAGGTGATTATGTATTTCTATACAACTCTCGTTTAAGATTTTTTGCAGGAAAACTTCTCTCTAAATGGGAAGGTCCTTACGTTATCGAGGAGGTCTACCGTTCCGGTGCCATAAAAATCAACAACTTCGAAGGCACAAATCCGAAGGTGGTGAACGGTCAAAGAATCAAACATTATATCTCAGGTAATCCCATAAATGTTGAAACCAATGTTATTGAAACCGTAACCCCGGAGGAATACATGAGGGACACTTTCCCGAACGTTTCAGACTTCAAAAAGGAATAGGTATGTGGTACGGTAAGTAAACCAACTCCAAAACAGTCTTTAAGGCAATATTTCTTCGTTTTGGAATATTTAGAAAAATAGAAAAATAAGCAGCAGGCCGAGAAGGACACGAGGGCTCCATAAGGGTGGAGGGCGCCCCCTACCCTACTGGGCGCGCCCCCTACCTCGTGGGCACCTTGTGTGCTCTCCGGACTCCGTTTTTTACACGACACGTATTTTGGTGGGTAAAAATTCATTATATAACCTCCCGGGGGTTTTGATTCCCGTATCACGCAAAAATCTCCGGTTTGTGTTTCGAGCTGTTGCTGCTTCAGATTAGAGCAGGATGTCTTCGCAAGAGTTAGTCGGGGAGAGCCGGGTGTCTCACCCGGCACCAAAATCAACGACAAACAATCATGTTGACCCCTTTGGGCCAGCCACGGAGGAAGAGATGGAGGCTGATTTGAAGAGGATAGATGCCATGGAAGAGGATCAAGAAGTCACTTCCCGCCTCCAAGCTGGATTCACAATGGGAGAATTGCAGAGCTCACCTATTCCAAACTCGGTTATCCCTTCCAATGTTAGATTTCTTTCTTATGAGAATATGAAAAAGAGTGTCACTGGTTCTCCCACAGCTATGCAGCACCCTTGGGTGTAGGGAGCTTTGGCTGTTACAGGAAAACTCCGAAAGGAAATAATGGACCTCAAGCAGCAAGTCAACAAGCTTGAGGAGGAGAATCGTATCTTGAGGGGCATCATCGCCAAGAACATCACATCACCATCCCCGAAAAGAGAGACATAATCACATGGGTATGGGCACTCCACTTGGCAACTGCCAAGCTTTGGGGAGTGCCCCGGTATCGTATCACCATCACTTTTATCTTTACCTTTTTCTTAGTTCGATCCTTTTGGTAATATCTTGATCTAGTAGAATAAAAGTTCTTAGTATGATCTAGTTGTGAGTTTTGCTTTATTATTCTTCTATGTAATCGAGTCCGTGAGCTATATAATAAAGATTAGTGTTGAGTCAAGGGCTTGATTATTTTGCCATGATCCTAAGTGAATAAAAGAAAAGAGAAAGAAATAAAAGGAACAAAGAGATCATATGAGTCTTATGGAGAGTAATGAGCTCACATAGAAAGAGTATGATGAATAAAAGTTATTGAGGGTTGACAAACACAGTTTTGGTCATCGTTGCAATTAATAGGAAGTAATGAAAAAGAGAGGTATTCACATATAAATATACTATCTTGGACATCTTTTATGATTATGAGCACTCATTAAAATATGACATGCTAAAAGAGTTGACATTGGACAAGGAAGACATCGTAATGGGCTATGTTTTCTTACATCTGAGATAAATTATATTGTCTTGGATCTTCCAACATGATGAGCTTACCTTTCCCCCTCATGCTAGACAAATTCAATGCACCAAGTAGAGATACTACTTGTGCTTTCAAATACCCTTAAACCAGTCTTGCCATAAGAGTCCACCATATCTACCTATGGATTGAGTAAGATCCAGCAAGTAAGTTGTCATCGGCGCAAGCAATAAAAATTGCTCTCTAAATATGTATGATTGATTGGTGTGGAGGAAATAAGCTTTATACAATCGTGTGATATGGAAGTAATAAAAGCGACAGACTGCATAATAAAGGTCCATATCACAAGTGGCAATATAAAGTGACATTTTTTCGCATTAAGATTTTGTGCATCCAACCATAAAAGTGCATGACAACGTCTGCTTCCCTCTGCGAAGGGCCTATCTTTTACTTTTATCTCCTACATTGCATATGAGTCATGGTGATTTTCACCCTTCCTTCTTATACTTTATCCTTTGGCAAGCACAATATGTTGGAAAGATCCTGGTATATATGGCTAATTAGATGTGAGTTTTCATGAACTATTACTGTTGACATTACCCTTGAGGTAAAACCTTGGGAGGCAAAACCATAAGCCCCTATCTTTCTCTGTGTCCGATTAAAACTCCATACCCATAAGTATTGCGTGAGTGTCAGCAATTGTGAAAGATTATATGATAGTTGAGTATGTGGACTTGCTGAAAAGCTCTTATACATTGACCCTTTCCTATGTTATGATAAATTGCAATTGCTTCAATGACTGAGATTGTAGTTTGTTAGTTTTCAATGAAGTTTACGATTCATACTTGATATTGTGATTGAATTATTACTCTAGCATTAGATATTATATGACAAAGAGTTATATGAGTTGCTGTTCTAAGAATAATCATGATGCCCTCATGTCCGTATTTTATTTTTATCGACACCTCTATCTCTAAACATGTGGACATATTTTTCAATTTCGGCTTTTCGCTTGAGGACAAGCGAGGTCTAAGCTTGGGAGAGTTGATACGTCCATTTTGCATCATGCTTTTATATCAATATTTATTGCATTATGGGCTATTATTACACATTATGTCACAATACTTATGCTTATTCTCTCTTATTTTACAAGGTTTACATAAAGAGGGAGAATGCCGACAGCTAGGATTCTGGTTTGGAAAAGGAGCAAATATTAGAGACCTATTCTGCACAGCTCCAAAAGTCCTGAAACTTCACGGAAGATGTTTTCCAAATATATAAAAAATATTGAGAGCAAGAACTTCACCAGGGGGGCCACACCCTCTGCACGAGGGTGGGGGCGCGCCCTACCCCCCTGTGCGCGCTCCCCTACCTCGTGGGCCCCCAGGTGGCCCTCCGGTGGCCATCTTCTGCTATATGGAGTCTTTCGATGGAAAAAAATCATAAGCCATCTTCTCGGACGAAACTCCGCCGCCACGAGGCAGAACCTTGGCGGAACCAATCTAGGGCTCTTGCGGAGTTGTTCTGCCGGGGAAACTTCCCTCCCTGAGGGGGAAATCATCGCCATCGTCATCACCAACACTCCTCTCATCGGGAGAGGGAAATCTCCATCAACATCTTCATCAGTACCATCTCATCTCAAAACCCTAGTTCATCTCTTGTATCCAAATCTTGTCTCTAAGTCCGGGATTGGTGCTAGTAGGTTGCTAGTAATGTTAATTACTCCTTGTAGTTGATGCTAGTTGGTTTAATTGGTGGAAGATCATATGTTCAGATCCTATATGCATATTAGTACCCCTCTGATTATGAACATGTTTATGCTTTGTGAGTAGTTACTTTTGTTCCTGAGGACATGGGAGAAGTCTTGCCATTAGTAGTCATGTGAATTTGGTATTCGTTCGATATTTTGATGAGATGTATGTTGTCTCCCCTCTAGTGGTGTTATGTGAACGTCGACTACATGACACTTCACCATTATTTTGGCCTAGAGGAAGGCATTGGGAAGTAATAAGTAGATGATGGGTTGCTAGAGTGACAGAAGCTTAAACCCTAGTTTATGCGTTGCTTCGTAAGGGTCTGATTTGGATCCATATGTTGCATGCTATGGTTAGGTTTAACTTAATACTTTTTTTGTATTTGCGGATGCTTTTAATAGAGGTTAATCATAAGTGGGATGCTTGTCCAAGTAAGGATAGTACCCAAGCACCGGTCCACCCACATACCAAATTATCAAAGCACCGAACGCGAATCATATGAATGTGATGAAAACTAGCTTGACGATATTCCCATGTGTCCTCGAGAGCGCTTTACATCATATAAGAGTTTGTCCAGGCTTGTCCTTTGCTACAAAAAGGATTGGGCCACCTTGCTGCACCTTATTTACTTTTGTTACTTGTTGCTCGTTACAAATTATCTTATCACAAAACTATATGTTACCACTTATTTCAGTACTTGCAGAGAATACCTTGCTGGAAACCGCTTATCATTTCCTTCTGGAGAAAATTCCTTATTTGACACTGTCTTAAAATCTGATTACTTATTTGACACTGGAAAAGTTTTTCTTCCTTATTTGACACTAGTCCTAAATTTTATTCCCTATCGACACTTCCGTCCATTTTGAGCCTAAATGACACCTAAAAAGACGATTTTGCCCCTCATGCGGTATGTGTGTGCACGCGCGTGTGCTGTTGCGTGTGTGGGTACACACGCACATGTGTGCTGCTGCTGCATGTGTGTCTGCATGTGTGCCGTTGCGTCTGTGTTTGCTACTGCGTGTGTACGTGTGCGCGTGTGTGTGTGTTGTTGCATGCCTATGTGATGCCTGCGTGTGTGCTGCTGCTGCTGCGTGTGTGTGTGTGTTGCTTGCGTGTGTGTTGCTGCGTGTGTGTGCACGTGCATGTGTGTTGCTACGTGTGTGTGTGTGTGTGTGCACGTGCACGTGCATGTTGTTGCGTGTGTGTGCGTGTGTGTGTGTTGGTGCATGTGTATGTGTTGCTGCGTGTGTGCTTCTACCCTCGCACTGGTATTGTGTGTGTGCACTATTGCCCTCCACACACATACCACATGAGGGGCAAAAGAGTCTTTTCAGGTGTCATTTAGGCTCAAAATGAACGAAAATGTCATATAGGGAATAAAATTTAGAACTTGTGTCAAATAAGGAAGAAATTTTTTTCCAGTGTCAAATAAGCAAGCAGATTTTAAGATAGTGTCAAATAAGGAATTCTCTCTTCCTTCTGCTCCTCATTGGGTTCGACACTCTTACTTATCGAAAGGACTACAATAGATCCCCTATACTTGTGGGTCATCAGCGGTCGATGAGTGGAGTAATAGTAGTAGATGCAGGCGGGAGCCGGTCTACTAATCTTGGACGTGATGCCTATATAATGATCATTGCCTGGATATTGTCATGACTATTTGAAGTTCTATCAATTGGCCAACAGTAGTTTGTTCACCCACCATTTGCTATTTTTCTCGAGAGAAGCCACTAGTGAAACCTACGGTCCCCGGGTCTCTTTCTCATATATTTGCCTTTGCGATCTACTTTTCCTTTGCATTTATTTTCAGATATATTAAACCAAAAATACAAAAATACTTTGCTGCACTTTATTTTACTTAGAGTTCGATCTATCAATATACTACTATTTTCTCTCACGTCCGTTTGCCAATTTGTGGCACCGTTACCCGAAAGGGATTGACAACCCCTTTTACACGTCGGGTTGCGAGTAGTTGTTATTTGTGTGCAGGGGTTGTTTACGTTGTGTTGCTTGGTTCTCCTACTGGTTCGATAACCTTGGTTTCTTCACTGAGGGAAATACCTACCATCGTTGAGCTGCATCATCCCTTCCTCTTTGGGGAAATACAGACATAGTCCTAGCCGACATCAAAAGGAATTTCTGGCGCCGTTGCCGGGGAGGTGTTACCTCTTGAGCACTGTGTTGGTTTTCCCTTGAAGAGGAAAGGGTGATGCAGCAAAGTAGCATAAGTATTTCCCTCAGCTTTTGAGAACCAAGGTATCAATCCAGTGGGAGACTAAACGCAAGTCCCTCATACCTACACAAACAAATAAGAACCTCGCAACCAACGCGATAAAGGGGTTGTCAATCCCTTCACGATCACTTACGAGAGTGAGATCTGATAGAGATAATAAGATAAATATTTTTGGTATTTTTATGATATAGACAAGAAAGTAAAGATTGCAAAATAAAATAGATTGGAAACTTATATGATAAAAGATAGACCTGGGGGCCATAGGTTTCACTAGTGGCTTCTCTCAAGATAGCATAAGTATTACGATGGGTGAACAAATTACTGTCGAGCAATTGATAGAAAAGTGCATAATTATGAGAATATCTAGGCATGATCATGTATATAGGCATCACGTCCGCGACAAGTAGACCAAAATGATTATGCATCTACTACTATTACTCCACACATCGACCGGTATCCAGCATGCATCTAGAGTATTAAGTTCATAAGAACAGAGTAACGCATTAGGAAAGATGACATGATGTATAGGGATAAACTCAAGCAATATGATATAAACCCCATCTTTTTATCCTCGATGGCAACAATACAATACGTGCCTTGTTGCCCCTGCTGTCACTGGGAAAGGACACTGCAAGATTGAACCCAAAGCTAAGCACTTCTCCCATTGCATGAAAGATCAATCTAGTAGGCCAAACCAAACTGATAATTTGAAGAGACTTGTAAAAGATAACCAATCATACATAAAAGATTTCAGGGAAGAATCAAATATTGATCATAGATAAACTTTATCATAAACCCACAATTCATCAGATCTCGACAAACACACCACAAAAATAATTACATCGAATAGATCTCCAAGAAGATCGAGGACAACTTTGTATTGAGATCTAAAGAGAGAGAGAAGAAGCCATCTAGCTAATAACTATGGACCCAAAGGTCTGTGGTAAACTACTCACACATCATCGGAGAGGCTATGGTGTTGATGTAGAAGCCCTCTGTGATCGATTCCCCCTCCGGCGGAGCTTCGAAAAAGGCCCCAAGATGGGATCTCTTGGGTACAGAAGGTTGCGGCAGTGGAAATAGGGTTTTCATGGTGCTCCTGGATGTTTTCGGGGTATATGGATATATATAGGAGGAAGAAGTAGGTCGGTGGAGCTGCGACGGGCCCATGAGGGTGGGGGCGCGCCCAAGGGGCAGGCGCGCCTCCCTGCCTCATGACCACCTCGTTTCTTTCTTGATGTCTACTCCAAGTCTTGTGGATCACGTTTGTTCCAAAAATAACTCTCCTGAAGGTTTCATTTCGTTTGGATTCCGTTTGATATTCCTTTTCTACGGAACACTGAAATAGGCAAAAAAAACAGCAATTTACACTGGGCCTTGGGTTAGTAGGTTAGTCCCAAAAATAATATAAAAGTGTATAATAAATCCCATTAAACATCCAAAACAGATAATATAATAGCATGGAACAATCAAAAATTATAGATACGTTGGAGACGTATCAAGCATCCCCAAGCTTAATTCATGCTCGTCCTCGAGTAGGTAAATGATAAAAACAGAACTTTTGATGTGGAATGCTACCTAGCATAATTCTCAATGTAATTTTCTTTATTGTGGCACGAATATTCAGATCTAAGAGATTCAAGACCAAAGTTCAATATTGACATGAAAATGATAATACTTCAAGCATACTAACTAAGCAATCATGTCTTCTCAAAATAACATGGCAAAAGAGAGTTCATCCCTACAAAATCATATAGTTTGGTCATGCTCCATTTTCGTCACACAAGAATGCTCTCATCATGCACAACCCCAATGATAAGCCAAGCAATTGTTTCATACTTTAGTAATCTCAAACTTTTTTCAACTTTCACGCAATACATGAGCGTGAGCCAAGGATATAGCACTGTGGGTGGAATAGAATATGATGATGGGGGTTATGTGGATAAGACAAAAAAGTAGAAAGTCTCACATCGACGTGGCTAATCAACAGACTAGGGAGATGCCCATCAATTGATGTCAATGCAAGGAGTAGGGATTGCCATGCAACGGATGCACTAGAGCTATAAATGTATGGAAGCTCAACAAAAGAAACTAAGTGGGTGTGCATCCCAACTTGCTTGCTCACGAAGACCTAGAGCATTTGAGGAAGCCCATTGTTGGAATATACAAGCCAAGTTCTATAATGAAAATTCTCCACTAGTATATGAAAGTGACAAAACAAGAGACTCTCTATCATAAATATCATGGTGCTACTTTGAAGCACAAGTGTGGAAAAAGAGGATAGTAGCATTGTCCCTTTTTATTTCTCTTTTTTTTTTCTTTTTTGGGCCTTTTTTGGCCTTTCTCCTTTTTATTTTTTTATTTGGGACAATGCTCTATTAATGATGATCATCACACTTCTATTTATTTACAACTCAATGATTACAACTCGATACTAGAATAAAATATGACTCTATATGAATGCCTCCGGCAGTGTACCGGGAAGGGCAATGAATCAAGAGTGACATGTATGATAAATTATGCATGGTGGCTTTGCCACAAATACGATGTCAACTACATGATCATGCAAAGCAATATGACAATGATGAAGCATGTCATAAATGAAACGGTGGAAAGTTGCATGGCAATATATCTCGGAATGGCATAATAGGTAGGTATGGTGGCTGTTTTGAGGAAGATATAAGGAGGTTTATGTGTTATAGAACGTATCATATCACGGGGTTTGGATGCACCGGCGAAGTTTGCACCAACTCTCAAGGTGAGAAAGGGCAATGCACGGTACCGAAGAGGCTAGCAATGATGGAAAGGTGAGAGTGCATATAATCCATGGACTCAACATTAGTCATAAAGAACTCACATATTTATTGAAAAAATCTACAAGTCATCAAAAACCAAGCATTACACGCATGCTCCTAGGGGGATAGATTGGTAGGAAAATACCATCACTCGTCCTCGACCGCCACTCATAAGGAAGACAATCAAAGAACACCTCATGTTTCAAATTTATTACACAACGGTTACCATACGTGCATGCTACGGGACTTGCAACCTTCAACACAAGTATTTGTCAAATTCACAACTACTCAACCAGCACACTCTAATATCACCATCTTTATATCTCAAAACAATTATCAAGTATCAAACTTCTCATAGTATTCAATGCACTTTCTATGATAGTTTTTTTTATACCCATCCTGGATGCCTATCATATTAGGACTAATTTTATAACCAAAGAAAATTACCATGCTGTTCTAAGGGACTCTCGAAATAATATAAGTGAAGCATAAGAGATCAATAATTTCTATAAAATAAAACCACCATTGTGCTCTAAAAGATATAAGTGAAGCACTAGAGCAGAATTATCTAGCTTAAAAGATATAAGTGAAGCACATAGAGTATTCTAATAAATTCCAGTTCATGTGTGTGTCTCCCAAAATGTGTGTACAGAAAGGATGATTGTGGTAAACTAAAAATCAAAGACTCAAATCATACAAGACGCTCCAAGCAAACCACATATCATGTGGTGAATAAAAATATAGCCTCAAGTAAAGTTGTCGATGGAAGAAGACGAAAGAGGGGATGCCTTCCGGGGCATTCCCAAGCTTAGGATTTTGTTTGTCCTTGAATTTTACCTTGGGTTTCCTTGGGCATCCCCAATCTTAGGCTCTTGCCACTCCTTATTCCATAATCCATCAAATATTTACCCAAAACTTGAAAACTTCACAACACAAAACTCAATAGAAAATCTCATGAGCTCCGTTAGTATAAGAAAACAAACCACCACTTAAGGTACTTTAATGAACCCATTATTTATTTATATTGGTGTTAAAACTACAGTATTCCAACTTCTCTATGGTTCATACGCTCCGATAGTAGCCATAGATGCATCAAAATAAGCAAACAACACACGAAAAACAGAATCTGTCAAAAACAGAACAGTCTGTAGTAATCTGTAGGTTTAGAATACTTATGTAACCCCAAAAATTCTTAAATAAATTGGTGGCTGTGAGGAATTTGTCTATTAATCATCTTCAAAAAGAATCAACCTAATTGCACTCTCCAGTAAAAAAAATGGTAGCAAATCTCGTGAGCGCTAAAGTTTCTGTCTTTCACAGCAAGATCGCAAAAACTTCCCCCAAGTCTTCCCAAAGGTTCTACTTGGCACAAACACTAATTAAAGTCATAAAACCACATCTAAACAGAGTCTAGATTAATTATTTATTACTAAAAAGAACCAAAAAACAATAAACAAAAATAAAATTGGGTTGCCTCCCAACAAGCGCTATCGTTTAACGCCCCTAGCTAGGCATAAAAGCAAGAGTAGATCTAGGTATTATCATCTTTGGTATGCAATCCATAAATGGCTCTCATAATAGATTCATAAGGTAATTTAATTTTCTTTCTAGGGAATTATTCCATGCATTTCCTTAATGGAAATTGGAATCTAATATTCCCTTCTTTCATATCAAAAATTGCACCAATTGTTCTAAGGAAAGGTCTACCAAGAATAATAGGACATGTAGGATTGCAATCTATGTCAAGAACAATGAAATCTACGGGCACATAATTCCTATTTGCGATAATAAGAACATCATTAATCCTTCCCATAGGTTTCTTAATAGTGGAATCCGCGAGGTGCAAATTTAAAGAACAATCATCAAATTCACGGAAACCTAACACATCACACAAAGTTTTTGGAATCATGGAAACGCTAGCACCCAAATCACATAAAGCATAGCATTCATGATCTTTAATTTTTAATTTTAATAGTAGGTTCCCACTCATCATGAAGTTTTCTAGGGATATAAACTTCTAATTCAAGCTTTTCTTCAAAAGATTGCATTAAAGCATCAACCATATGTTTGGTAAAAGCTTTATTTTGACTATAAGCATGTGGAGAATTTAGCACGGATTGCAACAAGGAAATACAATCTATCAAAGAACAATTATCATAATTAAATTCCTTGAAATCCAAAATAGTGGGTTCATTGCTATGTAAAGTTTTGACCTCTCCAGTCCCACTTTTACCAATTTTTGCATCAAGATCTAAAAACTCCGAATCATTGGGACGCCTTTTAACTAAAGTTGACTCGTCTCCAGTCCCATCATTATCAAGATTCATATTGCAAAACAACGATTTAATAGGAGACACATCAATCACTTTTAGATATTCATCCTTATCATCAAGTTCTTCCGGTTTGGCGGCCATCTTATTAACTAAGGTGTCCTGCTTATCCGAAATTTGGGCTATTAAGTTTTCAAGATGAGCGAACTGAGATTTCAGACCATAAAATTCTGTATACATATCATCGAGCTCTTTATTCATGTACCCCATAAAACTTTTTTGCTCTTTAAGCTCGTTTCTGAAGAAATTATTATGCTCAAAATGTAAGGACATAAAACTTCTAACGTTGTTTTCAATTTCTTCCAACATTCTAAGGTGAGGATCAACACTTTTTGGTAAAGCCATCGTGGCAAACAATCCAACACACAAGCAAGCAAAAGGCAAGCGAAAAAGAGGTGAACGGAAAAAGAGGGCGAGCGGAAAAGAGGGTGAATAAAATGGGAAGGGTGAAGTGGGGGAGAGGAAAACGAGAGGCAAATGGCAAATGCGAGGGATAAGAGTTTGTGATGGGTACTTGGTATGTCTTGACTTGTGCGTAGATCCCCCCGGCAACGGCGCCAGAAATCCTTCTTGCTACCTCTTGAGAACTGCGTTGGTTTTTCCTTGAAGAGGAAAGGGTGATGCAGCGAAGTAGCATAAGTATTTCCCTCAGCTTTTGAGAACCAAGGTGCCAATCCAGTAGGAGACTACACGCAAGTCCCTCGTACGTACACAAACAAATAAGAACCTCGCAACCAACGCGATAAAGGGGTTGTCAATCCCTTCACGGTCACTTACGAGAGTGAGATCTAATAGAGATAATAAGATAAATATTTTTGGTATTTTTATGAGATAGATAAGAAAGTAAAGATTGAAAAATAAAATAGATTGGAAATTTATATGATAAAATATAGACCCGGGGGCCATAGGTTTCACTAGTGGCTTCTCTCAACATAGCATAAGTATTACGGTGGGTGAACAAATTACTGTCGAGCAATTGATAGAAAAATGCATAATTATGAGAATATATAGGCATGATCATGTATATAGGCAGCATGTCCGCGACAAGTAGACCGAAATGATTCTGCATCTACTACTATTACTCCACACATCGACCGCTATCCAGCATGCATCTACAGTATTAAGTTCATAAGAATAGAGTAATGCATTAGGCAAGATGACATGATGTAGAGGGATAAACTTAAGCAATATGATATAAACCCCATCTTTTTATCCTCGATGGCAATAATACAATACGTGCCTTGCTGCCCCTGCTGTCACTAGGAAAGGGCACCGCAAGATTGAACCCAAAGCTAAGCACTTCTCCCATTGCAAGAAAGATCAATCTAGTAGGCCAAACCAAACTGATAATTCGAAGAGACTTGCAAAGATAACCAATCATACATAAAAGATTTCAAAGAAGAATCAAATATTGTTCATAGATAAACTTGTTCATAAACCCACAATTCATCGGATCTCGACAAACACACCGCAAAAAGAATTACATCGAATAGATGTCCGAGAAGATCGAGGAGAACTTTGTATTGAGATCCAAAGAGAGAGAAGAAGCCATCTAGCTAATAACTATGGACCCGAAGGTTTGTGGTAAACTACTCACACATCAACGGAGAGGCTATGGTGTTGATGTAGAAGCCCTCAGTGATTGATTCCCCCTCCGGTGGAGCTCCAGAAAAGTCCCCAAGATGGGATCTCTTGGGTATAGAAGGTTGCGGCGGTGGAAATAGGGTTTTCGTGGTGCTCCTGGATGTTTTCGGGGTATATGGATATAGAAAGGAGGAAGAAGTAGGTCGGTGGAGCTGTGAGGGGCCCACGAGGGTGGGGGCGTACCCAGGGGGCAGGCGCGCCTCCTTGCCACATGGCCACCTCGTTTCTTTCTTGACGTCTACTCCAAGTCCCCTGGATCACGCTTGTTCCAAAAATAACTCTCCCGAAGGTTTCATTCCGTTTGGATTCCGTTTGATATTCCTTTTCTGTGAAACACTGAAATAGGCAAAAAACAGCAATTTGCACTAGGCCTTGGGTTAGTAGGTTAGTCCCAAAAATAATATAAAAGTGTATAATAAAGCCCATTAAACATCCAAAATAGATAATATAATAGCATGGAACAATAAAAAATTATAGGTACGTTGGAGACGTATCAGGAGGATCTTCAACATATACCAGGTTCCTAATCAAAAATCTCATCTCCTCGCAATTTACATTATTTGCCATTTTCCTCTCGTTTTCCTCTCCCCCACTTCACAAAAATTTGTCATTTTTATTCGCCTTCTTTTCCGTTCGCCTTTTTCTCGTCGGATATTTTATTTGCTTGTGTTGCCATGTGTCTTCTATATGCTTGCATCTTCGCTTGCTAAAAATCTGTTGATATGGATCTCCATCCACTTGCTACTCTTTTTAAAAGATCTAATCATGATGAACTAGTTGTTGGTGAGTTGAATGCACTAGTTTATCTTATGAAGTTTTGCTTGAGAATCGTGAATCTAAAAATTGTGATGAAGAAATTTATGAAGTTATTCATGATAGATCCTTGAATGAAAAGCATGATTGCAATGATTTTACTATAAATTCTATTAATTTCAATTGTGTTAATGATATGCAAACCCCCAAGCTTGGGGTTGTTGATCTTCTTATGTCCACTACTCATTGTAAAGATCTTGTTATGCCTCGTGATGAATATGTTATTTATAATAATGTTTGCAATAATATTGAAAGTGGGTCTGGAAGAGCGTCGACTTTAGGTAAAAATAATCCCACAAATTTAGAGAGTGTTCAATCTTATGAATTTTTTGATAAAAGTGGGTTTGGAGAGGTCATGACTTTAGTTGATGTTAATCCCACTATCTTGGAAGATTTTAAAACTTTTATGCATGTGGATCATGAAAAGAAAATTTTATATGATTGCTATATTGTTGAATTTGAGTATGATCCTACATGTAATTATTTTGAGAGAGGAAAATACGGTTGTAGAAATTTTCATGTCACTAAATTACCTCTCATTTTGTTGAGATTTTCAATGTTTTATTCCTCTCCTTTGCATATGCTAGATATTTCATGTCTTGATAATTTGTTTGCTTATAAAATTCCTATGCATAGGAAGTATGTTAGACTTAAATATGTTTGGCACATGTTTTATGATGCTCTCTTTGTGTTTAAATTATTGAAATCGCAAAGCCTATCTTAATGGCTATAAAGAAAGAGCTTGTTGGGAGGCAACCCAGTGAATAGAATTTATTTTTGCTTTTTGCTTTATGTTCTTGAGTGTTTGCACAATTATGCTATTGTTATGATTTTGTTTTTTATGTTTTAATTAGTGTTTGTGCCAAGTAAATCCTTTAGGATCTTCTTGAGTGATAGTTGTTTGATCTTGCTGGAAAAAACAGAAACTTTTGCGCTCACAAAAATAATTCTCATTTTTAACCAGAGAGTGAAAAAATACCCATTCCTTTTGTAGTAGATCAATATATACAAATTGCTCAGGTCGTCCTAATGTTTCATAAATTTTGGAGTTACAGGAGTATTCGAAATAGTCAGATTGCTACAGACTGTTCTGTTTTGACAGATTCTGTTTTCTTTGTGTTATGTGCTTATTTTGATGGATCTATGGTTTTCTTTGATGAGTTTTTGCCATAGAAAACTTAGAATACAGTAGATATAATGCAAAAAAAAATATGAATTGGTTTGATACAATACTTATAGTAGTGATTTGTTTTCTTATACTAACGGATCTCATGAAGGTTTTGTTGTGTTTTGTGTGATTGAAGTTTTCAAGTTTTGGGTTATCTTACGATGGATGAAGGAATAAGGAGTAATAAGAGCCTAAGCATGGGGATGCCCCGGCATCCCCCGCTATTATCCAAAAGAGGGCAAGCAACTAAGCTTGGGGATGCCCCCGAGTGGCATCCCCTCTTTCTTCGAACGACCATCGGTATTTTACTCGAAGCTATATTCTTATTCGGCACATACTATGTGTTTTTCTTGGAGAGTCTTGTATGATATGAGTCTTTGCTTGTTTTATTTTGTGTTTTAAGTCTTGATTCCTTGCCGTACACACCTATTTGAGAGAGCCAAAATTATGTCATGACTTGTTAGAATTGCTCTCCATGCTTCACTTAAATCTTTTATGAGCTATGGACTTGCTCTAGTGCTTCACTTATATCTTTTTGAGCATGGTGTGCTTCAGTGTTTTTGGAGAAATGCTCTCCTACTTCACTTACATTTATTCGAGAGTTAATAAAACTTTCAAGAAATTCTCTCTTGCTTCACTTAAATTAATTTGAGAGAAAGAAAAAAAACTATGCTCATGATCTTCACTTATACTTGTTTGAGCTTGTCAAAAGCAACATATGAAAATTATTGCCAAATTGATAGATATCCAAGAAGGATATAATAAAAACTTTAATGAAGATCATTGGACAAAATAAACTTGATTCCTAGTAATATTTTTGAGATATGATGATGTGATATGTCAGTTATGTTGATGAGTAATTATGCTTTAATAAGAATATTCATGTTAAGGTTTGTGATTCCCTATGCAAGCATGAAAGTCAAAAATTATGCAATGAAATTATATCCTACTTGTGGTGCATTATTCGGTGTTAATTATGCTTAATGCTCGCTTATGAGATTATTCATTTCTTGGTTGGTCGCTTCTCAATCTTTTGCTAGCCTTCATTTTGCACTAAGTATGACCTCTACTTGTGCATCCAAAAACCTTTAAACCAGTTTTGCCACATGAGTCCACTATATCTACCAATATGTGGTATTCTTTTGTCGTTCTAAGCAAATTTGTGTGTGCCATCTCTAATTTTCAAAAAAAGCCTCTTTTGTGTGTTCGTTTCGCTCGCGGAGCAGTGAGGGGTGGCTAATATTTTCCATGCTAGATGTGTTATTCTCACAATGAGTGTTTATTCACTTGTCATTGCACGAGAGTAAGGCAAAGGTCTTAGGGATGCCCAGTCCTGAAATAAAAATTGAATTTACTTTATGTTGTCAAATAATAAATTCCTTGGGAAGTGATGGTATGGAAGGCACCCGTGGATATGGTTAGCCATGGAAAGTGAAAGTATGGTGGAAAAAGGAATACACTTTATTTTCTGTTTGGGAACCGCCTACAATATTCTAGCATTGAAAGTGTTGAGAACTCTAAGTCATTTTTGTTGGTGGGATGGATACACCTCCCAAAATATTTTTATCTCTAAATTTTTCTCTTTGAGCTCTAGCACCTCTACAAATCCCTACTTCCCTCTACGAAGGGCCTTTCTTTTACTTTATGCAATTTTTCTTTTGAATTTGAGTCTCCATCTTCTCTTATAAAAGCACCAACTAGGAGGCAATATAATCGTACTTGAGTATTGGGTGTAGTTAATATGCGAGTGTGTTTCATGAATGGATCAATGATTGAGCATGATGGGCTAGGGATAGCTTATTTTAGCATTGATATTTTGAAATACATGGTTGCTTATTGATATGCTTGAGTATTTAAGTTATCATGTCAAAACTAGACTATTGCTTTGAACAATATAAAAGTCCAAATGTCCATGCTATAAGGAAAATAATATGATATGACATGATAGCCAGCATTCCACATCAAAAATTCTGTTTTTATCACCTACCTACTCGAGGACGAGTAGGAGTTAAGCTTGGGGATGCTGATACGTCTCCAACGTATCTATAATTTTTTATTGTCCCATGTTGTTATATTATCAATCTTGGATGTTTCATAATTATTTTATAGTCATTTTATATCATTTTTTGGTACTAACCTATTGACATAGTGCCAAGTGCCAGTTGCTGATTTTTGCATGTTTTTTACATCGCAGAAAATCAATACCAAATGGAGTCCAAATGCCACAAAACTTTACCAAGATTTTTTATGGACCAGAAGACACCTAATGGGCCCTGGCTGCGCCTGGGGGTTCTCCGAGGAGAGCACAACCCACCAGGGCGCGCCAGGAGGCCCAGGCGCGCCCTGGTGGGTTGTGCCCACCTCGGGTCCCCCCCCCCCCAACCGCCTCTTTGCTCTATAAATACCCCAATATTCCCCAAACCCTAGGGAGTTCACAAAATATTGATCCAGCCGTTGCAGAGTCCAGAACCACCAGATCCAATCTAGACACCATCTCGGATGGAGTTCACCACCTCCATTGGTGCCTCTCCAATGATGCGTGAGTAGTTCTTTGTAGACCTTCGGGTCCGTAGTTAGTACCTAGATGGCTTCCTCTCTCTCGCTGAATTCTCCATACAATGGTCTCTTGGAGATCCATATGATGTAGCTCTTTGTGGTGTGTTTGTTGGGATCTGATGAACTTTGAGTGTATTTCTTGTCTGATATTTGGGTTTTGTTTGGCCAACTTGATCTATTTATCTTGCAATGGGAGGAGGTGCTTTGTAGTGCGTTCGCTCTTACGGTGCTTGATCCCAGTGACAGAAGGGGAACCGACACGTATGTATCGTTGCTACTAAGGATAAAACGATGGGGTCTATCTCTACATAGATAGATCTTGTCTACATCATGTCATCGTTCTTATTACATTACTCCGTTCTCCATGGACTTAATACACTAGATGCATGCTGGATCGCGGTCGATGTGTGGAGTAATAGTAGTAGATGTAGGCAGGAGTCAGTCTACTAATCTTGGACGTGATGCCTATATAATGATCATTGCCTGGATATCATCATGATTATTTGAACTATCAATTTCCCAACAGTAATTTGTTCACCCACCGTCTGCTATTTTTCTCGAGAGAAGCCACTAGTGAAACTTACGGCCCCGGGTCTCTTTCTCATATATTCGCCTTTGCGATCTACTTTTCCTTTGCATTTATTTTCAGATCTATTAAACCAAAAATACTTTGCTGCACTTTATTTTATTTAGCGTTCAATCTATCAATCTACTACAATTTTCTCTCACGTCTGTTTGCCAATTTGTGGCACCGTTACCAGAAAGGGATTGACAGCCCCTTTTACACGTCGGGTTGCGAGTAGCTGTTATTTGTGTGCAGGGGTTGTTTACGTTGTGTTGCTTGCTTCTCATACTGGTTTGATAACCTTGGTTTCTTCACTGAGGGAAATACCTGCCGTCGTTGTGCTGCATCATCCCTTCCTATTTGGGGAAATACCGACATAGTCCTAGCCGACATCAAGCTTGCACACTTTGTTAGCACCTTTAGGATCGAAAAAACCTTCTGGTTGGATCATATAAAACTCTTCTTTAAGAAACCCGTTAAGGAATGAAGTTTTGACATCCATTTACCAGATTTCATAATCATAAATGCGGCAATTTCTAACATGATTCAGACAGACTTAAGCATCGCAACGGGTGAGAAAGTCTCATCGTAGTAAACCCCTTGTACTTGTCAAAAACCTTTTGCGACAAGTTGAGCTTTGTAGACAGTGATATTACCATCAACGTCTGTCTTCTTCTTGAAGATCCATTTATTCTCAATGGCTTGCCGATCATCGGGCAAGTCCACCAAAGTTCATACTTTGTTCTCATACATGGATCCTATCTCAGATTTCATGGCCTTAAGTCATTTCTCGGAATCTGGGCTCATCATATCTTCTTCATAGTTCGTAGGTTCGCCGTTGTCTAACAACATGAATTCCAGGACATGATTACCATACCACTCTGGTGCGGTACGTGCTCTAGTTGACCTACAAGGTTTGGTAGAAACTTTATCTGAAGTTTCATGATCATCATCATAAGCTTCCTCTCTAGTTGGTGTAGGCGTCACGGGAACGGTTTTCTCTTATGTGCTACTTTCCAATTCGAGAGAAGCTACAATTACCTCATCAAGTTCTCCTTTCCCCCCACTCACTTCTTTCCAGAGAAACTCATTCTCTAGAAAGGACCCATTCTTAGCAACAAAGATCTTACCTTCGGATCTGTGGTAGAAGGTGTACCCAATAGTTTCTTTAGGGTATCCTATGAAGATGCACTTCTCTGATTTGGGTTCGAGCTTATCAGGTTGCAGCCTTTTGACATAAGCGTCGCATCCCCAAACTTTAAGAAACAACGGCTTAGATTTCTTGCGAAACCATAGTTCATATGGTGTCGTCTCAACGGATTTAGATGGTGACCTATTTAACGTGAATGCGGTTGTCTCTAATGCATAACCCCAAAATGATAAAGGGAAATCGGTAAGAGACATTATAGAACGCACCATATCTAATAAAGTAAGGTTACGATGTTTGGACACACCATTGCACTGTGGTGTTCCAGGTGGCGTGAGTTGTGAAACAATTCCACATTATTTTAAATGAAGGCCAAACTCGTAACTCAAGTATTCACCTCCGCAATCAGATTGTAGAAACTTTATTTTCTTGTTACGATGATTCTCCACTTCACTCTGAAATTCTTCGAACTTTTCAAATGTTTCAGACTTGTGTTTCATCAAATAGATATACCCATACCTACTCAAATCATCTGTGAACGTCAGAAAATAACGATACCAGCCACGTGCCTCGGCACTCATCGGACCGCATACATCGGTATGTATTATTTCCAATAAGTCATTAGCTCACTCCATTGTTCCAGAGAACTGAGTTTTTGTCATCTTACCCATGAGGCATGGTTCGCAAGTATCAAATGATTCATAATCAAGTGATTCCAAAAGTCCATCTACGTGGAGTTTCTTCATGCGCTTTACACCAATATCACCTAAACGGCAGTGCCACAAGTATGTTGCACTAACATTATTAACTTTGCATCTTTTGGCATCAATATTATGAATATGTGTATCACTACGATCGAGATTCAACAAGAATAGACCATTCATCAAAGGTGCATGACCATAAAAGATATTATTCATGTAAATAGAACAACCATTATTCTCTGATTTAAATGAATAACCGTCTCGCATTAAACAAGATCTAGATATAATGTTCACGCTCAACGCTAGTACCAAATAACAATTATTGAGGTCTAAAACTAATTCCGAAGGTAGATGTACAGGTAGCATGCCGACGGTGATCACATCGACCTTGGAACCATTCTCGACGCGCATCGTCACCTGGTCCTTAGCCAATTTTTGTTTATTTCGTAGCTCCTGCTTCGAGTTACAAATATGAGCAACCGAAGCAGTATCAAATACCAGGCGCTACTACGACCATTAGTAAGGTACACATCAATAACATGTATACCAAATATACCTTTGTTCACTTTTCCATCCTTCTTATCTGCCAAGTATTTGGGGCAGTTTCGCTTCCAGTGACCATTTCCCTTGCAGTAGAAGCACTCCGTTTCAGGCTTGGGTCCAGCTTTGGGTTCCTTCATGGGAGCAAAACTTTGCTTGCTATTTTTCTTGAAGTTCCCTTTCCTTCCCTTGCCCTTTTTCTTGGAACTAGTGGTCTTGTTAACCATCAACACTTGATGCTCCTTTTTGATTTCCACCTCCGCTGATTTCAGCATCGTGAAGAGCTCGGGAATTGTTTTTGTCATCCCTTGCATATTATAGTTCATCACAAAGCCTTTGTAGCTTGGTGGCAGTGACTGAAGAACTCTGTTAATAACACTCTCAACTGGAAGATCAATTCCCAGCTGAGTCAAGTGGTCATGATACCCAGACATTTTAAGTTTGTGTTCACTGACAGAACTGTTCACCTCCATCTTACAGCTATAGAACTTGTTGGAGACTTCATATTTCTCAACCCAGGCATTAGCTTGAAATATCAACTTCGGCTCTTGGAACATCTCATATCCTCTATGGCATTCAAAACATAATTGAAGTCCCACTTCTAGGCCATAAAGCATGGCACACTGAACTATTGAGTAGTCATCAGATCGAGTCTTCCAGACGTTCATAACATCTGCAGTAGCTCCTGCAGTAGTTCTATCACCTAGCGGTGCATCAAGGACATAATTCATCTATGTATCAATGAGGATGATCCTCACATGATGGACACAGTCCGTGTATTTGCTACCATTATCTTTCTGTTGGGGAATGTAGTAATTTCAAAAAATTCCTACGCACACGCAAGATCATGGTGATGCATAGCAACGAGAGGGGAGAGTGTTGTCCACGTACCCTCGTAGACCGAAAGCGGAAGCATTAGCATAACGCGGTTGATGTAGTCATACGTCTTCACGATCCGACCAATCAAGTACGGAACGCACAGCACCTCCGAGTTCAGCACACGTTCAGCCCGATGACGTCCCTCGAACTCCGATCCAGCCGAGTGTTGAGGGCGAGTTTTGTCAGCATGACGGCGTGGTGACGATGATCATGTTCTACCGAAGCAGGGCTTCGCCTAAGCACCGCTACAGTATTATCGAGGTGGACTATGGTGGAGGGGGGCACCGCACACGGCTAAAAGATCAAATCAATTGTTGTGTCTTTGGGGTGCCCCCTGCCCCCGTATATAAAGGAGCAAGGGGGGAGGTGCGGTCGGCCAGGAGGAGGCGCGCTAGGAGGAGTCCTACTCCCACCGGGAGTAGGACTCCCTCCCTTCCTTGTTGGATTAAGAGAAGGGGGAAAGAGGAGGGAGAGAGGAAGGAAATGGGGGGGCGCCGCCCCCCTCTCCTTGTCCTATTCGGACTAGAGGGGGAGGGGCGCACCGCCCTGCCCTAGCTGCCTATCCTCTTCTCCACTAAGGCCCACTATGGCCCATTAAGCCCCCGGGGGGTTCCGGTAACCCCTCGGTACTCTGGTAAAATCCCGATTTCATCCGGAACATTTCCGATATCCAAATATAGGCTTCCAATATATCAATCTGCATGTCTCGATCATTTCGAGACTCCTCGTCATGTCCGTGATCACATCCAGGACTCCGAACAACCTTCAGTACATCAAAACTCATAAACTCATAATATAACCGTCATCGAAACTTTAAGCGTGCGGACCCTACGGGTTCGAGGACTATGTAGACATGACCGAGACACGTCTCCGGTCAATAACCAATAGCGGAACCTGGATGCTCATATTGGCTCCCACATATTCTATGTAGATCTTTATCGGTCAGACCGCATAACAACATACGTTGTTCCCTTTGTCATCGGTATGTTACTTGCCCGAGAGTCGATCGTTGGTATCTCAATACCTAGTTCAATCTCGTTACCGGCAAGTCTCTTTACTCGTTCCGTAATACATCATCCCGCAACTAACTCATTTGTTGCAATGCTTGCAAGGCTTAAGTGATGTGCATTATCGAGTGGGCCCAGAGATACCTCTCCGACAACCGGAGTGACAAATGCTAATCTTGAAATATGCCAACCCAACAAGTACCTTCGGAGACACCTGTAGAGCACCTTTATAATCACCCAGTTACGTTGTGATGTTTGGTAGCACACAAAGTGTTCCTCCGGTAAACGGGAGTTGCATAATCTCATAGTCACAGGAACATGTATAAGTCATGAAGAAAGCATTAGCAACAAACTAAACGATCGAGTACTATGCTAACGGAATTGGTCAAGTCAATCACATCATTCTCTAATGATGTGATCCCATTAATCAAATGACAACTCATGTCTATGGCTAGGAAACTTAACCATCTTTGATTCAACGAGCTAGTCAAGTAGAGGCATACTAGTGACACTCTGTTTGTCTATGTATTCACACATGTATTATGTTTCCGGTTAATACAATTCTAGCATGAATAATAAAAATTCATCATGAAATAAGGAAATAAATAATAACTTTATTATTGCCTCTAGGGCATATTTCGTTCAGTCTCCCACTTGCACTAGAGTCAATAATCTAGTTCACATCACCATGTGATTAACACCCATAGTTCACATCGTCATGTGACAAACACCCAAAGGGTTTACTAGAGTCAATAATCTAGTTCACATTGCTATGTGATTAACACCCAAAGAGTACTAAGGTGTGATCATGTTTTGCTTGTGAGAGAAGTTTAGTCTACGGGTCTGCCACATTCAGATCTGTGTGTATTTTGCAAATTTCTATGTCAACAATGCTCTGCACGGAGCTACTCTAGCTAATTGCTCCCACTTTCAAAATGTATCCAGATTGAGACTTAGAGTCATCTGGATCAGTGTCAAAATTTGCATCGACGTAACCCTTTACGACAAACCTTTTGTCACCTCCATAATCGAGAAACATATCCTTATTCCACTAAGGATAATTTTCACCGCTGTCCAGTGATCTACTCCTAGATCACTATTGTAATCCCTTGCTAAACATAGTGTAGGGCATACAATAGATCTGGTACATATTATGGCATACTTTATAGAAAATATGGCTGAGGCATAGGGAATGACTTTCATTCTCTTTCTATCTTCTGTCGTGGTCGGGCTTTGAGTCTTACTCAATTTCACACCTTGTAACACAGGTAAGAACTCTTTCTTTGACTGTTCCATTTTGAACTACTTCAAAATCTTGTCAAGGTATGTACTCATTGAAAAAACTTATCAAGCGTCTTGATCTATCTCTATAGATCTTGATGCTCAATATGTAAGTAGCTTCACCGAGGTCTTTATTTGAAAAAACTCCTTTCAAATACTCCTTTATGCTTTCCAGAAAATTCTACATTATTTCCGATCAACAATATGTAATTCACATATATTTATCAGAAATGTTGTAGTGCTCCCACTCACTTTCTTGTAAATACAGGCTTCACCACAAGTCTGTATAAAACTATATGCTTTGATCAACTCATCAAAGCGTATATTCCAACTCTGAGATGCTTGCACCAGTCCATAGATGGATCGCTGGAGCTTGCACATTTTGTTAGCACCTTTAGGATCGACAAAACCTTTTGGTTGCATCATATACAACTCTTCTTAATAAAACCATTAAGGAATGTAGTTTTGACATCCATTTGCCAGATTTCATAAAATGTGGCAATTTGCTAACATGATTCAGACAGACTTAAACATCGCTACGAGTGAGAAAATATCATCATAGTCAATCCCTTGAACTTGTCGAAAACCTTTCGCAACAAGTCGAGCATTATAGACAGTAATATTACCATCAGCGTCAGTCTTCTTTTTGAAGATCCATTTATTCTCAATGGCTTGCCGATCATTGGGCAAGTCAACCAAAGTCCACACTTTGTCCTCATACATGGATCCCATCTCAGATTTCATGGCCTCAAGCCATTTTGCGGAATCTGGGCTCACCATTGCTTCTTCATAGTTCGTAGGTTCGTCATGGTCTAGTAACATAACCTCCAGAATAGGATTACCGTACCACTCTGGTGCGTATCTTACTCTGGTTGACCTACGAGGTTCAGTAACAACTTGATCCGAAGTTCCATGATCATCATCATTAACTTCCTCACTAATTGGTATAGACGTCACAGGAACCGGTTTCTGTGATGAACTACTTTCCAATAAGGGAGTAGGTATGGTTACCTCATCAAGTTCTACTTTCCTCCCACTCACTTTTTTCGAGATAAACTCCTTCTCTAGAAAGGATCCATTCTTAGCAACGAATGTCTTGCCTTCGGATCTATGATAGAAGGTGTACCCAACGGTCTCCTTTGGGTATCCTATGAAGACACATTTCTCTGATCTGGGTTCGAGCTTATCAGGTTGAAGCTTTTTCACATAAGCATCGCAGCCCCAAACTTTAAGAAACGACAACTTTGGTTTCTTGCCAAACCACAGTTCATAAGCCGTCATCTCAACGGATTTCGATGGTGCCCTATTTAACGTGAATGTGGCCGTCTCTAAAGCATAACCCCAAAATGATAGTGGTAAATCAGTAAGAGACATCATAGATCGCACCATATCTAGTAAAGTATGATTACGACGTTCAGACACACCATTACGCCGTGGTGTTCCGGGTGGCATGAGTTGCGAAACTATTCCGCATTGTTTCAAATGTAGACCAAACTCGTAACTCAAATATTCTCCTCCATGATCAGATCGTAGAAACTTTATTTTCTTGTTACGATGATTTTCAACTTCACTCTGAAATTCTTTGAACTTTTCAAATGTTTCAGACTTATGTTTCATTAAGTAGATATACCCATATCTGCTTAAATCATCTGTGAAGGTGAGAAAATAACGATACCCGCCGCGAGCCTCAATATTCATTGGTCCACATACATCAGTATGTATGATCTCCAATAAATCAGTTGCTCGCTCCATAGTTTCGGAGAACGGCGTTTTAGTCATCTTGCCCATGAGGCACGGTTCGCAAGTACCAAGTGATTCATAATCAAGTGGTGCCAAAAGTCCATCAATATGGAGTTTCTTCATGCGCTTTACACCGATATGACCTAAACGGTAGTGCCACAAATAAGTTGCACTATCATTATCAACTCTGCATATTTTGGCTTCAACATTATGAATATGTGTATCACTACTATCGAGATTCATCAAAAATAGACCACTCTTCAAGGGTGCATGACCATAAAAGATATTACTCATATAAATAGAACAACCATTATTCTCTGATTTAAATGAGTAACCGTCTCGCATCAAACAAGATCCAGATATAATGTTCATGCTCAACGCTGGCACCAAATAACAATTATTTAGGTCTAATACTAATCCTGAAGGTAGATGTAGAGGTAGCATGCCGACGGCGATCACATCAACTTTGGAACCGTTTCCCACGCACATCGTCACCTCGTCCTTGGACAGTGTTCGCTTAATCTGTAGTCCATGTTTTGAGTTGCAAATATTAGCAACAGAACCAGTATCAAATACCCAGGTGCTACTGCGAGCTCTGGTAAGGTACACATCAATAACATGTATATCACATATACCTTTGTTCACCTTGCCATCCTTCTTATCCTCCAAATACTTGGGGCAGATCCGCTTCTAGTGACCAGTCTGCTTGCAGTAGAAGCACTCAGTCTCAGGCTTAGGTCCAGACTTGGGTTTCTTCTCTTGAGCAGCAACTTGTTGGCTGTTCTTCTTGAAGTTCCCCTTCTTCTCCCCTTTCCCTTTTTCTTGAAACTGGTGGTCTTATTGACCATCAACACTTGATGCTCCTTCTTGATTTCTACCTCCGCGGCCTTTAGCATTGCGAAGAGCTCGGGAATCTTCTTATCCATCCCTTGCATGTTATAGTTCATCAGGAAGCTTTTGTAGCTTAGTGGCAGTGATTGAAGAATTCTGTCAATGAAGCTATCATCCGGAAGATTAACTCCCAGTTGAATCAAGTGATTGCAGTACCCAGACATCTTGAGTATATGCTCACTGGCAGAACTATTCTCCTCCATCTTGCAGCTGTAGAACTTATTGGAGACTTCATATCTCTCAATCCGAGCATTCTTTTGAAATATTAACTTCAACTCCTGGAACATCTCATATGCTCCATGACATTCAAAACGTCGTTGAAGTCCCGGTTCTAAGCCATAAAGCATGGCACACTGAACTATCGAGTAGTCATCAACACGCGACTGCCAGGCATTCACAATGTCTGCAGTTGCTGGCGCAGGTGGTACACCTAGCGGTGCTTCCAGGGCATAACTTTTCTGTGCAGCAGTGAGGATACTCCTCAAGTTACAGACCTAGTCCATGTAATTGCTAACATCATCTTTCAACTCTGCTTTCTCAAGGAACGCATTAAAATTCAACGGAACAACAGCACAGGCCATCTATCTACAAACAAAATAGACAAGCAAGATACTATTAGGTACTAAGTTCATGATAAATTTAAGTTCAATTAATCATATTACTTAAGAACTCCCACTTAGATAGACATCTCTCTAATCCTCTAAGTGATCACGTGATCCATATCAATTAAACCATAACCGATCATCATGTGAAATGGAGTAGCTTTCAATGGTGAACATCACTATGTTGATCATATCTACTATATGCTTCATGCTTGACCTTTCGGTCTCAGTGTTCCGAGGCCATATCTGCATATGCTAGGCTCGTCAAGTTTAACCTGAGTATTCTGCGTGTGCAAAACTGGCTTGCACCCGTTGTAGATGGACGTAGAGCTTATCACACCCGATCAACACGTGGTGTCTGGGCACGACGAACTTTGGCAACGGTGCATACTCGGGGAGAACACTTTTATCTTGAAATTTAGTGAGAGATCATCATATAATTCTACCTTCAATCAAAGCAAGATAAGATGCATAAAAGATAAACATCACATGCAATCAATATAAGTGATATGATGTGGCCATCATCATCTTGTGCTAGTGATCTCCATCTCCGAAGCACCGTCATGATCACCATTGTCACCGGCGCGACACCTTGATCTCCATCTTAGTATCGTTGTCGTCTCGCCAATCTTATGCTTCTATGACTATCGCTACCGCTTAGTGATAAAGTAAAGCATTACAGGGCGATTTCATTGCATACAATAAAGCGACAACCATATGGCTCCTGCCAGTTGCCGATAACTCGGTTACAAAACAAGATCATCTCATATAATAAAATTTAGCATCATGCTTTGACCATACACATCACAACATGCTCTGCAAAAACAAGTTAGACGTCCTCTACTTTATTGTTGCAAGTTTTACGTGGCTGCTACGGGCTGAGCAAGAACCGTTCTTACCTACGCATCAAAACCACAACGATAGTTTGTCAAGTTGCTGCTGTTTTAACCTTCGCAAGGACCGGGCGTAGCCACACTCGGTTCAACTAAAGTTGGAGAAACTGACACCCGCCAGCCACCTGTGTGCAAAGCACGTCGGTAGAACCAGTCTCGCGTAAGCGTACGCGTAATGTCGGTCCGGGCCGCTTCATCCAACAATACCGCCGAACCAAAGTATGACATGCTGGTAAGCAGTATGACCTATATCGCCCACAACTCACTTGTGTTCTACTCGTGCATATGACATCTACACATAAAACCTGGCTCAGATGCCACTCTTGGGGAATGTAGTAATTTCAAAAAAATTCCTACGCACACGCAAGATCATGGTGATGCATAGCAATGAGAGGAGAGAGTGTTGTCCACGTACCCTCGTAGACCGAAAGCGGAAGCGTTAGCACAACGCGGTTGATGTAGTCGTACGTCTTCACGATCCGACCAATCAAGTACCGAACGCATGGCACCTCCGAGTTCAGCACACGTTCAGCCCGATGACGTCCCTCGAACTCCGATCCAGCCGAGTGTCGAGGGAGAGTTTTGTCAGCACGACGGCATGGTGACGATGATGATGTTGTACCGACGCAGGGCTTCGCCTAAGCACCGCTACAGTATTATCGAGGTGGGCTACGATGGAGGGGGGCACCGCACATGGCTAAAAGATCAAATCAATTGTTGTGTCTTTGGGGTGCCCCCCTGCCCCCCTATATAAAGGAGCAAGGGGGGAGGTGCGGCCGGCCAGGAGGAAGCGCGCCAGGAGGAGTCCTACTCCCACCGGGAGTAGGACTCCCTTCCTTCCTTGTTGGGTTAGGAGAAGGGGGAAAGAGGAGGGAGAGAGGAAGGAAAGGGGGGGTGCCGCCCCCTCTCCTTGTCCTATTCGGACTAGAGGGGGAGGGGCGCACGGCCCTGCCCTAGCCGCCTCTCCTCTTCTACACTAAGGCCCACTATGGCCCATTAAGCCCCCCGGGGGTTCCGGTAACCCCTCGGTACTCCGGTAAAATCCCGATTTCATCTGGAACATTTACGATATCCAAATATAGGCTTCCAATATATCAATCTGCATGTCTCGATCATTTCGAGACTCCTCGTCATGTTCGTGATTGCATCCGGGACTCCGAACAACCTTCGGTACATCAAAACTCATAAACTCATAATATAACCGTCATCAAAACTTTAAGCATGCGGACCCTACGGGTTCGAGAACTATGTAGACATGACCGGGACACGTCTCCGGTCAATAACCAATAGCAGAAATTGGATGCTCATATTGGCTCCCACATATTCTACAAAGATCTTTATCGGTCAGACTGCATAACAACATACATTGTTCCCTTTGTCATGGGTATGTTACTTGCCCAAGATTCGATCGTCGGTATCTCAATACCTAGTTCAATCTCGTTACCAGCAAGTCTCTTTACTCGTTCCGTAATACATCATCCCACAACTAACTCATTAGTTGCAATGCTTGCAAGGCTTAAGTGATGTGCATTACCGAGTGGGCCTAGAGATACCTCTCCGACAATCGAAGTGACAAATCCTAATCTCGAAATACACCAACCCAACAAGTACCTTCGGAGACACCTGTAGAGCACCTTTATAATCACCTAGTTACGTTGTGATGTTTGGTAGCACACAAAGTGTTCCTCCGGTAAACGGTAGTTGCATAATCTCATAGTCATAGGAACATGTATAAGTCTTGAAGAAAGCAATAGCAACAAACTAAACGATCGAGTGCTATGCTAACGGAATGGGTCAAGTCAGTCACATCATTCTCTAATGATGTGATCCCGTTAATCAAATGACAACTCATGTCTATGGCTAGGAAACTTAACCATCTTTGATTCAATGAGCTAGTCAAGTAGAGGCATACTAGTGACACTCTGTTTGTCTATCTATTCACACATGTATTATGTTTCCGGTTAATACAATTCTAGCATGAATAATAAACATTCATCATGAAATAAGAAAATAAATAATAACTTTATTATTGCCTCTAGGGCATATTTCCTTCACTTTCAACTTAGCTTTCTCTAGGAATGCATTAAAATTCAATGGAATAGTAGAACGGGCCATTTATCTACAACATAGATTTGCAAAGACTATCAGGACAAGGTTCCTGATAAATTAAGTTCAATTAATCAAATTACTAATGAATTCCCACTTAAATTAACACCCCTCAAGTTATCTAAGTGATACATGATCCAAATCAACTAACCCATGACCGATCATCACGTGAGATGGGGTAGTCATCAATGGTGAACATCTCTATGTTGATCATATCTACTAAATGACTCATGTTCGACCTTTCGGTCTCCAGTGTTCTGAGACCATGTCTGTACATGCTAGGCTCGTCAAGTTTAACCCAAGTATTTTGCTTGTGCAAAACTGGCTTACACCCGTTGTATGTGAATGTAGAGTCTATCACACCGATCATCACGAGGTGCTTCAAAATGACGAACTTTAGCGATGGTGCATACGCGGGGAGAACACTCTTATCTTGAAATTAAGTGAAGGGATCATCTTATAATTCTACCGTCGTTCTAAAGAAAATAAGATGCATAAAGTATAAACATCACATGCAATCAAAAATACGTGACATGATATGGTTATCATCATCTTGTGCTTTTGATCTCCATCTCCAAAGCATCGGCATGATCTCCATCATCACTAGCATGACACCTTGATCTCCATCGTAGCATTGGGGTCGTCTCACCAACTATTGCTTCTACAACTATTGCTAACACATAGTGATGAAGTAAAGCAATTACATGGCGCTTATTGATTAACACACATGTCATACAATAATTAAAGACAACCCTAAGGCTCCTGCCGGTTGTCGTACTCATCGACATGCAAGTCGTGAACTTATTACAAAAGATGATCATCTCATACATCAACATATATCACATCACATCTTGACCATATCACATCACAATATGCCCTGCAAAAACAAGTTAGACGTCCTCTACTTTGTTGTTGCAAGTTTTATGTGGCTGCTACGGGCAACTAGCAAGAATCGTTCTTACCTATGCAAAACCACAATGGTGATATCAAGTTTGCTGTTTTAACCTTCTGCAAGGACAGGCCATAGTCAAATGTGATTCAACTCAAGTAGGAGAAATAGACACCCGCTAGCCACCTTTATGCAAAACAAGTTGCATGTTAGTCGGTGGAACCGGTCAGTACGTGGACATGTAAGGTTCATCCGGGCCGCTTCATCCCACAATACCACCGAATCAAAATAAGACGTTGGTGGCAAGAAATATGAACATCACCGCCCACAACTCCTTTGTGTTCTACTCGTGCATATCATCTACACATAGAACTGGCTCATGGTGCCACTGTTGGGGAATGTTGCATGGAAAACAAAAAAATTCTACGCACATGCAAGTTCTATCCATGGAGATGTATAGCTACAAGAGGGGGAGCACATCTACATACCCTTGTAGATCGCTAAGCGGAAGTGTTTATCAATGCGGTTGATGTAGTCGTACACCTTCACGATCCGTCCCAATCAAGTACCAAACGTACGTCACCTCCGCGTTCAGCACACGTTCAGCTCGATGACATCCTCGCCTTGTCGATCCAGCAAGAGAGGTGACCTAGTAGATGAGTTCTGGCAGCACGACGGCGTGGTGGCTGTGCTGGTGAAGAACAATCTCCCCAAGGCTTCGCTAACAATCTCCCCAAGGCTTCGCTAAGCACAACGAAAACTATAGCGGAGGATAAACTAGAGGGGGGTTGCTGGCACACGTCCTAGTGAATCTTTTTGTGTTCGGGGTGCTAGCCCTACCCCTATATTTATATGTTGAGCCCTGGGGTCGTTTCTTGGATAAAGAGCCTCCTCGAAGTCGGTTTAGCCCGCAAGGCAAGAGTCCTTCTCGGACTCCGGGACCAAATGCCATGGTTCCCGGTGTCTAGCCCAGACACCATGGGCCTCGGCGTATGGCCCAGGGTCCCTGGCTTCAGGTCCCTGACCTCTGCAAAACTTTCTTTTGCACCAACCTAAATCCCCATGGGCCTTACCCCTTGGCCCAACCATATCATCCTATATATCAATCTTTACCTCTGGGCCATTCCGGAGCTCCTCGTCATGTCCGCATATCATATGGGACTCCGAACAACATTCGGTCACCAACATACTCATATAATACTATATCGTCAAAGAACGTTAAGCATGCGGACCCTACGGGTTCGAAAATGATGTAGACATGACCGAGACGCTTCTCCGGTCAGAAACCAATAGTGGGACCTAGATGCCCATATTGGTTCCTACATATTCTATGAAGATCTTTATCGGTCGAACCTTTAAGACAACATACATACTTAGTTCCCTTTGTCGGTCAGTATGTTACCTGCCCGAGATTCTATCGTCGGTATCTCCATACCTAGTTCAATCTCGTTACCGACAAGTCTCTTTACTCGTTCCGTAATACATCATCTCGTAACTAAATCCTTAGTCACTTTGCTTGCAAGCTTCTTGTGATGTTGTATTACCGAGAGGGCTCACAGTTACCTCTCCGTCATACGGAGTGACAAATCCCAATCTCGATTCACACCAACTCAACAGACACCTTCGGAGATACCTGTAGAGCATCTTTATTATCACTCAGTTATGTTGTGATGTTTGATAGCACACAAGGTATTCCTTCGGTATCAGGGAGTTGCATGATCTCATGGTCAAAGGATTATGTATTTGACATTAAGAAAGTAGTAGCAATAAACTGAACGATCATATGCTAAGCTAACGGATGGGTCTTGTCCATCACATTAATCTCCTAATGATGTGATCTCGTTATCAAGTGACAACACATGTCTATGATTAGAAAACCTTAACCATCTTTTGATTAACAGGCTAGTCTAGTAGAGGCTTACTAGGGACACGGTATTTGTTTATGTATCCACACATGTGTTTAAGTTTCCGATCAATACAATTCTAGCATGAATAATAAACCTTTATCATGACTAAGAAAAAATAATAATAATAACTTTATTATTGCCTCTAGGGCATATTTCCAACAGTGATCATGCCCCTATCCTTTGGGACTCTGGGATGGGACAAATCCCTAGAGGTAGTAGTTATAAGATGGAGAAACCGTGGCTCCTGAGGGGAGACTTTTCCAGTTTAGTGTTGGGGAACGTAGCATGCAATTTCAAAAAATTTCCTATGATCACGCAAGATCTATCTAGGAGATGCATAGAAACGAGAGGGGGAGAGTGTGTCCATGTACCCTCGTAGACCGAAAGCGGAAGCATTAGTTTAATGTGGTTGATGTAGTCGAACGTCTTCTCGATTCAACCGATCAAGTACCGAACATACAGCACCTCCGAGTTCTGCACACATTCAGCTCGATGACGTCCCTCGAACTCTTGATCCACCAAAGTGTCGAGGGAGAGTTTCGTCAACACGCTGACATGGTGATGGTGAAGTGATCCGCACAGGGCTTCGCCTGAGCACTACGACAAATATGACCGGAGGAGTAAACGGTGGAGGGGAGCACCGCACAAGGCTAAGAACAATTGATGTGTCTTAGAGGTGCCCCCCGCCCCCATATATAAAGCAGGGAGAGGGGAGGAGGCTGGCCTAGGGCACGCCAAGTGGGGGGGGGGGTCCCACTTGGACTCCTTGTCCAATTCGGCCCCCCTTTCCTTTTACCGGAAGGGGAAAGGGGGAAGGAGAGGGAGGAGGACAAGGAAAGGGGGGCCGCGCCCCCTCCCCTAGTCCAATTCGGACTCCTTTCCTCGGGGGGGGGCACCCCTTGTGGGCTGCCTTGACTCCCTCCTATGGCCCATGTGGCCCATATTTTCCCCCGGGGGGTTCCGGTAACTCCCCGGCTACTCCGATACTTTCCGAAACACTTCCGATGTCTGAATACTATCGTCCAATATATCAATCTTTACCTCTCAACCATTTCGAGACTCCTCGTCATGTCTGTGATATCATCCGGCACTCCGAACAATCTTCGGTCATCAAAACACATAACTCATAATACAAATCATCATCGAACATTAAGCGTGCGGACCCTACGGGTTCGAGAACTATGTAGACATGACCGAGACACCTCTCCGGTCAATAACCAATAGCGGAACCTAGATGATCATATTGGTTCCCACATATTCTACAAAGATATTTATCGGTCAAACCGTAATGACAACATACGTCATTCCTTTTGGCATCAGTATGTTACTTGCCCGAGATTCGATCGTCGGTATCTTCATACCTAGTTCAATCTCATTACCGGCAAGTCTCTTTACTCGTTCTGTGATGCATCATCCCATAACTAACTCATTAGTCACATTGCTTGCAAGGCTTATCATGATGTGCATTACCGAGAGGGCCCAGAGATACCTCTCTGATACCCGGAGTGACAAATCCTAATCTCGATCTATGCCAACCCAACAAAAACCTTTGGAGATACCTGTAGAGCATCTTTATAATCACCCATTTATGTTGTGACGTTTGATAGCACACAAGGTGTTCCTCCGGTATTCGAGAGTTGCATAATCTCACAGTCAAAGGAATATATAAAAGTCATGAAGAAAGCAATAGCAATAAAACTTAATGATCATTATGCTAAGCTAACGGATGGGTCTTGTCCATCACATCATTCTCCTAATGATGTGATCCATTTCATTAAATGACAACACATGTCTATGGTTAGGAAACTTAACCATCTTTGATTAATGAGCTAGTCTAGTAGAGGCATACTAGGGAAAATTTGTTTTGTCTATGTATTCACACATGTATCAAGTTTCCGGTTAATACAATTCTAGCATGAATAATAAACATTTATCATGATATAAGGAAATATAAATAACAACTTTATTATTGCCTCTAGGGCATATTTCCTTCATCCAGTAGCTAGGATTTGGAATGAGCCCACCTCTGGTTCCACTTCCATAGATGATTGGTAGGATAAGCTTAGGAAAATCACTAAGGGGTGGAGCTCTAATGAGGAAGCTCAACTTAGGAGATACAGGAAAATCCTACTAGAAGAATATGATAGATTAGATATTAAATCTGAAACTATGCCCCTCTCTGAAACCGAACTTTCAAGACTCAAGTTCACCCACATTGAGCTTCAGAAAAATTGGTTATAGGAGGCGATTAAAGCTAAACAAAGATCTACAGATAGAGATATCAAGGAGGGTGACATAAACACTAGCTATTTCCATGTTGTGGCCAGCCAAAGGAGGAGGAAAACTGTTATCCACTCCCTGGATGGCCCCCATGGGCCTGTCACTAATACTAAAGAAATGTTAGATATAGCCAGTAGCTTTTGTAAAGACCTATTCAAACTAGAGGACAGGGAGGGGTTTCATTTAAACCCCTATTTTTTCTCTGGTGATGAAAATGTCAATAGTGCTAAAAATGAGATTCTATAAGCCCCCTTCTCTGAAGAGGTAGTTAAGAGTGTTGTCTTTGAATCTTATCCAGATGGAGCACCTGGCCCTGATGGGATTCCTTTTTTTCTTTTATCAACATTTCCGGGCCCTTATAAAAAAGGACCTCATGGCAATGTTTGCAGACTTCCATAGAGGAAGGCTTGCTATTCATAGGTTAAATTTTGCCATGCTGACCATCATCCCAAAAGAGGTTGATGCTTCACCTATGAAGAAATTTAGGCCTATTAGCTTGCTAAACTGCATCTTTAAGATTTTAACCAAGGTTCTAACTAATAGACTAGAAATAAAACCCTTCATAGGCTTATAGCTAGTAATCAGTCTGCTTTTCTTAAGGGGAGGTACATACTAGAGAGTGTGGCCACTACCCATGAGGTGCTTCACTCTGTCCACTCTAGTAAAAGACATGGTCTGATCCTCAAGTTAGATTATGAAAAATCATTTGACAAGGTTAACTTGGAGTTCCTGGAAGAGCTCCTTAAGATCAGGGGTTTTTGTGGGAAGTGGATTCACTCGATCCAGCAAATTACCCATGGGGGATCTGTTGGGGTCAAGCTAAACAACACTGAGAATGACTTCTTCCTGACTGGGAAAGGTCTTAGACAAGGAGACCCCATCTCCCCACTTCTTTTCAATTTAGTAGTAGATGCACTCACTAGGATGTTGATCAAAGCTGCTGGCCACCAGCTAATTGTGGGACTGTGTCCTGAGGTTTATCCTGGGGATATCATTTGTCTACAGTATGCAGATGATACACTATTGTTCCTAGATAACAATATTGAACATGCTAAAAACCTCAAGATGGTCCGGAATTGCTTTGAGCAAGTCTCTGGTATGAGAATTAACTATAGTAAGAGTGAGCTCATCCCTATCAATATGGATAGTGAAGAATTCGGTTGCTTTTTAGAGGCTCTTGGTTGTGCTGGAGGTTCCTTCCCCATTAAATACCTTGGGGTTGCCCTCCACCATGATAAACTGAGAAGGGAAGACATCCAACCTCTAATTGATAAAAATATGAAAATAATTGATGGATGGAGGGGGGGAGCTACTCTCCTACAAGGGTAGGCTGATCCCCATTCAAGCATGCCTAGCTAGCATACCTATCTACCTTTTATCCTTTTTCAAATTCCCTAAGTGGGCCATTGATTTATTCAACTCCCAAATGGCAAATTGTTTATGGAATGATTTTGAGGGGCATAGGAAGCTCCATTTAGCTAATTGGAAAATGGTGTGCATGAAAAAAGAGTTTTGTGGGTTAGGGATTCCAAATCTCCAAGATGTGAACCTTTGTCTCCTAGGATCTTGGATTAAAATATACTATGAGGGGGGAGGAAAACCTCGGAAAGAGATAGTAGATCAGAAATACATGAGGGGAAGACTCAACTTATTTGCCCCTAAATCTAGTCTAAATATCTCTAGGTTCCAGAAAGGAGTTAGATCTATCATCCACGCCTTGAAATTTGGGTACAGATGGAAGGTGGGCATAGGGTACAAAATCAGGTTCTGGGAGGATACCTGGTTTGGCACCTCCCCCCTAGGAGTGCAATTTTGGCCTATTTATACAATTTGCAATGAACAGGCCAAGCGCATTAGAGAGGTGTGGGATGGAGATAACCTCATGCTTACTTTTAGAAGAAATTTCAATGAAAAACTCATGGAACAATGGTACCAAATTGTGAAAATTGCACATGGGATTGTGTTCAGCAATGATCCAGAGTCTCTTATTTGGCAGTTGGAAAATAAAGGGGTCTATTCTTCTAGCTCTTTGTACCATGTGATTAACTTTAAGGGGGTGCAGCCGTTGTTTATTCTTGTTGTGTGAAAACTTGTTGTGCCCCTAAAAATCCATGTCTTCCTCTGGTTGTTTTCACAGAATAAGCTCATGACTAGAGATAACATGAGGAAGAGACACATCATCAAGCCTCTTGACTGTGTGTTTTGTGCTGAAAACGTATCAAATGTCCACTTGTTCTTTGGGTGCATGGTAGCTAGGAATGTTTGGTCATTTGTTGGTGAGTTCTTCCAAATCCAGATAGGCACGAAATCTGTCGCTCGTTTATGGGTTTCCAATAAGAAAAACACTAAGTTGAATACTATTAGTTCTGCTGTCCTATGGTGTTTGTGGAAATATAGGAACTCTATGATTTTTAACAACACCATTTGGACTTCCATTACATAGGTTTGGGGTATGATCCTCAGAATACTCAAATTCTAGGGTGTCTTGTCTCCGGAAGCGGGGAGATCAAAACTGGAGGAGTTTCTGGGAGCTCTGACTAGTTTCCTTCAACAACCCTTGCGGATCACGAGTGGCTGACACTAAGGAAGAATGAAGTTGATGCTCGCTGGAGTATGCTCAAGATCTTAGGAGAAGACGATGGCTTCCAATCCCCTGCCAAGAAGCGAGACCCGATGGACAAAGACACCACAGGCAGCCCGGCATCAACTCTCATGGCCTGCTGGTCGCCCCAAGCTGCTTTGGCGCGGCTGTTCAAGTTCGGGAGGTCTAGGGCCCTGGTCATGATGTGAAGGCACCTTGGGGGTGTGTTGCTAGGTTACTTTGGCCCGTGTGTTTATCCCTCCCTAACATGTGTGTCCTGAAGGGGT
>NC_041384.1:439350016-439362313 GCF_002162155.2 Triticum dicoccoides
AGTTTGCAGAACCTCACATGTTGGGTTTGAGTCCCCTTTTGCCTGTAATGTTGCACTGGATACTGTGGATTTGGTTTCATTCTGGTAATGGAACCGGGGAGAGACCTCCCAGTTCTTCTAAAAAATCCGTCGTGTCATCGGGTAGTTACCCACCGTCGATGGCCGTCTCGCCCCGTTGTCCTCTACTCCTGCACCTCGTCCCCTCTCCGCTCCGACGGCCTCCCCTGCCACAACACCTACTCACCTGCCCCGCTCCGACTGTGGTGCCGGCGCCATGGTCACCTCCTCCCCACCGTTGTTGATTGGCCACGCCGCCGCAGCTGATTGGTCGCGTCCTCCTGCTACCTCCCATGTGGTGCCGCGCTCCAACCCTCGAACGACAGGATTTGGTCGGAGGCGAGCACATGTCGTCGGCGGTGAGCCCCTATACCACATGCCCGCGTCATCATTCTTCTGCCATTGGGTCACCGGCGGGTGGGCCACGACAATCCATTCATTAGATTATGGGCCTAAAAAAATTAGAGAAAGAAGTTAACAGGAAGTGAGGAAAGTTGCTTCGAGATAACTTCCCCTAAATTTACGATCGTTCCGTAGAACATGTTTTACAGAAGAAGAAAAATTGGAGGAGTTGTTGGAGTTGCTCTAAGTTGGTTGTGTAGGGGAGAAGTGTGATAATATGGGAGGCACTATTTTGTAAACAAAAACCAAAAAGAAAGGTAGGCTACACCTCCAAAAAATGAAGAAAAATAAATGCTTGGATGTGTATCACTCACTGATACAGTGTACTACTACAGTCACTGATTCGTGTGTTTATTGCTCCAAGAAAGCAAAACCGAGACGAATCCAAATGCAACACGTATGGCTGTGTGATGCTATTCCGTCCCCTACCCAACCGATGCGACGGTGCGCGAAGCTCCGCGGACGTGTCCCGGCAACTGCAAAGCAAAAGAACATTGCCAGAAACTGTCACGGTCAGAAGCAACTAGATGCACGAGATGGAGATGGCAACAGTAGCAGCACCGGCGGCCGGCGGCAGCGGAGGAGCGACGACGGCGTCAGGGGAGTACTGGAGCGAGGCGCTTAAGTCGTTCCTCGACCACATCCCCGTCTCCTCTCTCTCCGGCGCGCTCCGGCCCTCTCCCTCCCCAGGTACACGCGCCGAGCACGCATGCCACTCTCTTGCATCCTCATTCTGTGCGCCAGTCCGCTGGTGTCATGGCCGTCTTGGTGTGCAGCGTTGGAGCTCAACCTTGATGCCTGCGTGCTGGACGCCATCGGTTCCATGCGCCGCGCCAATGCGAGCGGATCCGTGATCGTCGACGAGGTCCACCGTAGCCTTAGCAAGTTCGTCGACCGTGACATAGGATACGTTGATTTCCCCAGCCTCGTCTTATGGGCACTCGAGGTAATTCTGCTTTGGCTATCTGTAGATTATTAGTCGCGAGGTTTTACTGAAAGCCAGGTCTGAGCATCTTCTTCGGCTACATTGCTTCTTCCTAGGAACTTGACAGGGTGAGCATTGAACGACAAGACAAGAGTTCCGACTTCCTCTCAAGTCTGAAACTGCATCCTCAGATTGCAGAAACCAAGGTACATTTTCCTCTACTTTGCAAACGTGTAGCCTACTGCTGGATGTTCATCGCTGCATTGAAATGGATGTGATCCAACGAAATATATGATTGCTTATGGTCCCGGTTCTTGCTCTGATGAACAAAACAGATTTCATGGTTAGCGAAGCTGTTCCTATGGGAGCCATTCTTCCCCGTTCGGTTCCATGATACGCTCTTCCATGCAATGCTGCTCTTCTCCAAACACCACAGGCTCAATGTGATACCTGCTGTTGAGTCGGTCAACTCCAGTGTTGACGGATTTGTTACTCAGGTACTAAGTTGATGCTCAACACTTTTGAAGGCAGAATTGAATTATGAAAATAACTGCCAATGAACCGCACTACAGAATGCAGTCATGGAGCTGCTTCTCCAGTCAAGTGGTCTTGAATGGCTCGATAAAATCGCAGATAAACAGCTATCTGAATTTAGGTAAGCCCTGCGCTGAAAATCAAGTACCAAAACTAATTTAGGACCGTTTGTTATCAGTAATGTACTTGCTTGTTGCCAGATTTGCCAATGCCGAGCAAGCCTGTTCTTGTGTACTCGGATGAGACTCTGGCCTATACATTTCGTGTTCTTTCGAAGGAGAAGACAGGAGTTGCAGTTATCGACCGAAAAACTCGGCGTTTGATTGGAATGATTCAGTGCAGCGATGTTTACCTGCTGTTGGACGATAGCTCCTTGTTCAGCAACAGAAAGCAAGTTTTCTGCTCTTTTTCTTCTCATCCCACTCAATGTTTGACTCAAGATAACTTTTGGTAACAAATAAAAACTGCACGTTGTTTATCAGGATCATGAGTGCTGAGGAATTCATCTTGCTGAAGAACAAGGATGAAAAATCCAGAACGGGGCATTCATCAGAATCTGATAGCATCCCCAGCCTCAGAAGCAGAGTGCAACAACCTGTTGTAACGAACCGGAGGTCCGACACCCTGAAGCAAGCAATGGAGAGTCTAGCAGCCTCGGGAAGCAGCTGCAGCTTCATCGTGGACGAGCAGGGGCACGTGGAAGGAATCGTGACGCCACGAGACGTCATCTCTGTCTTCTCCCCGCCGTGCATGGACTCGAGGATCGATGGGGGCACCTTCTTCTCGGCCGCGCTTGAGCAGGCCGGCTGCCGCGTTGAGAATGGACAAATGATTAGGAACTCCTAGGCTCTTAGCTAATGATGATCGGATAGATTGCGTTTCGTTGGGGCAGAGTGCAGATAACTAACTCATCAGTTGATCTGTTTGCTCTTCACTAATAGGAGTATTTGGCACTGTCAAAAGCTACTGTCACTCTGTTCTTTTTGGTTAGTACTTGTTCACAAAAGATAAATCAGCAGTTCATAATGACGGTGGACATAATGTAAGAGGAGGGAATTGGTGGAATCGTTTCTTGTATTGCTGAGCCGGGCAAGTATATATTGTGTACATGTCTTGTAGGACAAAAAGGCATTGTAAAGGCGAACCAACCTGTGGTTGAGATGGTTAGGTGGACAGTAGTATCCCCAACCCACCAGGCTTCGTAAATCTCAAGATGATATGCCGGCTCAGGTGCTCATAAGGGTAGGGTGTGCGTGTGTGCGTTCATAGGGGTGAGTGTATGCATGTGTATATGAGCGCTTGTGTCTGTACTGATGCTAAAAAAGGCATTGTAAAGATAATACAGGAGGGATATGGATCGACTAAGGCAACTTTAACCGATCCCTATCTGGCGCTAAGAGATGATAAATTTGGTTATCCTCCCTTATGCCGCATCTAGCCGATTCCCTAAACCTCCTAAGGGGGATAAATTATCCTCCACTGCCAAAAAAGCCCTAATCTCCCTAAATATGCTCGTGCCGTGTGCGGCTGAGAAAAACTCCTGCCTCCTCTGTCATGCCACAGCCGTCGCCAACCCCCGCCGCCGCCGCCGATGACCGACCTGGCCGTCGGAAGTGGAGCCAGGACCATTCCTCCACCCCGCCGGCCATCGCAGCCCGCGCCGAAGAAGAGCTTGGGGATAAAAAAAAGTCCATCGGGTTCAAGCTCCGGCTACAACCGCGGCAAAGGTCGTCGGGGTGGAGAGCACCTCTCTGGCAACGGCCCGCTGCTCCTTACGGTGCCGAAAGAGCTCGAAAGGCGACGACGGCGACATCGGCCCTAGCCGAGGAGGCTGCGAGGAAGAAGAAGAAGAGAAGAAGAAATTGACTCTGTTAGAGATATGATAGGCAAATCAACACGACGAAGAACGAAAAGCAATCAGGGGACACGAGATTTAACATGGAAAACCCCTCCAACACGAAGGGGGGGATCACGAGCGCCAGCCAACAAATCTTCACTCTATCGGGGGAGGTTACAAACACCGGGGATTACAATTGATCAACTTGTCCCGTGCGGCGGCTTACAAAGGATATATATAACACATATGACCTAGGTCAATACTGATCCGTATTGCCGGGGGGCACCCCCAGCCTACCGGCGACAGGCCTCGCTCCGCCCGCTTGTCAGAAGTTAGCATTTCTTTTTATACTTGAATTTGGATCACAGCATAACAGACTCCGACGGCACGTGCGGCATCTCCGACGACACCCACGGGCACTGCTCAGGCGCGTCCGGCGTCGGCAGCCGGTAAGAAAGGTCGCGGCCCCAAGTGCTCGATGAAATGTCTACATGGTAAAAAAACATGTTCAACATTTCGGCCGATCGGTGATTGTTGGTAGCCAGTGGTGATGTAGTTTCTTTGTTTCGTTGTTGTAGTGTGGAGATGAACACAAACGAATTCTTAGCTTCTTTGGAGTTGTCGGCCACGATGGGACTTGATGAGCTCTACTACGGCTCCATTTGTCACCATTTGGAGGTGGCCCAATACATGGAGCAAGAGGAGGTGGTCGGGGAAGAGGAGGTAGCCAAGGAAGAGGAGGAGGCCGATTAGGTGGTGGTCGTTGGGGAGGTGACCGATGATGAAGAGGAGGTTGTGGTGGTGACCGAAGCAAGCACGCGGCCGTCAAGGTCACACACCACCAACTACATTGCAAAAGAAGATGTTGCTCTTTGCAATGCTTGGATGAACATCCCCATGGATGCAATGATTGGAACGGATCAAACCAAGACTATGTTTTGGGAGAGAATTGCCGATCAACAACATATACATGCTATGTGTTGTGGTGATTTGGATCAAACATTGTGTTTGAAGTCATGTCTTTTGGGTGAACTATGCATGTTTTATTTGAAAATTATGATGATGAAACTATATGTTATGACGGTTATGTTATGCATGTTTGGATTTTAATGTTTTAATGATGTATATTGTGAAGTGTTTAAAGTTCATATGACTAAAACAAAAAAGCTATACAAAATATATTTTTTACTTCACTAAGTTTATGGGACCGGCTAGATGTGGCCACCTATAAATGAGGATGATTTTCCTACACTAACTTTACTTGACCGGAATGCTCCACTAACTTATAAGGGATTGTTTAGAGTTGCCCTAAACTGGATAATTAGGATTTAGGACACGGTTTTAAGAAGAACAACACGAATATGAAGCAAAAGTTGTGCCATGTGTGCTACGCGCCCGTCGGCCGATGTACTGAAATTATCCGCCGCCTGAACAGTCGTTGGATCCCTGAGCTGTTAGCTGCCTGAGCTAGTGTGTGTGTGTCCTGCATGCTCCCCTCATTATTCCTGTAACTTGTGCATTGTTGCAGAAACAAGACAACAAACTTGTCCCCTGACCCGATAGAGCTACGCCCAGCTTACCACCGCCGCCAACCCGCTCCCAAAATCAGCCCGCCACCGACGTGCAGGAGCTAAGTTGAACTCTTTGCAACACCATGGTGTACCATATCATGCGTCTCATGCTTGGATCAGACGCAAAGTCAAGCTCACCGAGGGGCCCTGCTTGGAGAACAGGCACGGCCTCTACGCCAGCATGATGGCGACGAGCTCCCATGCCGGGCACCCCTTTGACGATTTCTGCAACTGAAGCTATGTTTCTGAGACATGCGTTGTGTTGCAATGATTTGCCTTGTACGCTCTAACATCATGCGCTCCTCCAACGCTTTCTGCAACCGGGGCTATGTTTCTGAAGCAAGACCCCTGTCGCAGAAGAAAAATATCTTTGCTGTTGAATCATTTTTTCTGAAACAAGACCTTTCTTGCAGAAACTTTCTAAAACTAGGCCCTGTTGCTAAAAAATACTTCACCACCGAATCATTTTTTATTTCTAAAACAATATCTCTGTTGCAGAAACCATCTGAAACAATACAGTTGTTGCAAAAAAAATTGGCTGCAGAGGACTTGTGAATGCTCGATCAAGACTGATCCGACAGCTATACAGGCGGCGGACTTTGCCCATGCATCCGTCGGCTGAAGGATAGCTTTTTCCTCACAGAAAAGCCTTAAAAATAAATTAGCCAGATAAAGAGTAAAAGTGGGTTCCCCACAAAAAAAAGTAAAATTGGGCAGTACGCAATCTCCAAACCGTGAGAAAAAGTCACTCTATGAAACGTCTTGTCTGGCCCCGTCTCACATCTTTGAAATACCAGTAAAATAAATACTGAAATATGGTTTTCAGCTTACTAATACTCCTTCTGTAAACTAATATAAGAGCGTTTAGATCACTATTTTAGTATTCTAAACACTTTTATATTAATTTACGGAGGGAGTACGTTATGAGTTTTTCATCGGCCTCTTGGGGACGGGCGAGGATAAAACTCTTTGCCTCCGCGATGACATTTGGGACCCAGCCGAAAGGGTCTCACAGGAAGAGAACGATGGGCTCGCTCTTGCTTTCCTTCTGGAGGAGATCGATAGAGTTGTGCTCGATATAAAATCGGACACGGCGCCAGGGCCGGATGGGTGGCCGATCGACTTTCTCAAAAAAATTGGCCTAACCTTAAGCACCTTTTCTATGCCATTGTGAATGGTTTTGCATTAGGCACCGTCGACCTCGCTAGATTAAACTATGGGGCGATCAGCTTGATCCCCAAAGTAAAAGGGGCTAACGACATAAAACTCTTTAGGCCGATCACCCTGATCAATGTCCCTTTCAAGATTTGCACGAAAACCTACGCATCCCGCTTGGCGCCTGTTGCACAACGGGTGATTAGCCCTAGTAAGACCGGGGTTTTGAAGCATCGTAACATTCTAGAAGGCCCTCTAGCGCTTCTTGAAATCGTTCACGAGCTTAAACGAACCAAGTCGAGAGGCATTCTTCTCAAGTTAGATTTTGAGAAGGTCTACGACTGCGTGAACTGGGAGTTCGTGCGTGAGGTCCTCATCAAAAAGGGCTTTGATGGGGGCTTTGGTCACCGTATCATGCACCTGGTGAGTAGTGGACACATGGCGATGACCATCAACGGTGAAATGGGCAATTTCTTTCGCAACAAGCGTGGCCTTAGGTAGGGGGATCCGAGCTCGCCTTTGATTTTCAATTTTGTTGCGGATGCTCTAGCGGCTATGATTAAAAAGGCCAGGGCTGCGGGTCACATTAAAGGGTTAATCTCTGACCTCATTCCCGGTGGCATGACTCACCTGTAGTACGCAGACGACACGATGTTGTTATTCGAGCCGGACGATCATAGCATTGCTTCGATTAAGTTATTGCTACTAACTTTTGAGATATTGTCCGAGCTAAAGATCAATTTTCTCAAAAGTGAAGTGATCACCATAGGGATGGATGATTGCGAAAGTAGGCGGGTGGCTAACTTGCTCAACTGTAAGCTTGGGAAGTTTCCGATAAAATATCTAGGACTGCCAATTTCGCACAAGAACCTGACCATAGCCGAGTGGGCACCTCTTTATGGCAAAGTGGTGAATCGGGTTAGTCCGTGGAGAGGGAGGTTTATGTCTTCAGCCGCTAGGTTAATTTTGAGAAGTTCATGCCCAGCTTTACAATGGGCTTGTTCCTCCTTGCCGATGGAGTGCATGACCAGCTTGACACACCGCGCGCCCGGTTCTTTTGGGAAGGAACTGGGACGAAACGCAAATACCACTTGGTCAAGTGGGCTGCGGTATGTAGACCAAAGAAGTTCGGTGGTTTGGGGATCACGAACTCAAAACTTATGAATGTTGCCCTGCTCACCAAATGGTGGTGGCGACTCGCCCAAAATGAGAAGGGTCTCTGGGCGGACATCCTTCGGGCAAAATACTTCCCGGATGGCAATCTGTTTAAAGCCAAGCCCAAGGGATCGTCGTTTTGGAATGGCATCCAAGCAGTGAGACCAGCATTTGCGGTCGGGGCTCACTTTTCAGTCAATAGCGGAAAGTCTACGTGTTTCTGGCTGTATTGTTGGAGGGGCCAAACTCCGTTGTGGCAATCACACCCGGAGTTGTATCAGCTCGCCACAGACACGCACATTCTGGTAGCTGATGCCCTTAGAGTGCACCCTCCGGCGATATCCTTCCTCGGGACTCTGGAGGCAGGAGAGGCCGAGGAGTGGAATGCACTTGTGGCTAAGGTCGAGGGGAAGAGGCTCAGCCAGGATAAGGACGAGATCTTGTGGAGGCTAACGACTTCACGGGAATTCTCGGTCAAATCCTTATACGAGAAGCTTACGGAGGGGAATGAGCTCGATATGGCTAGGGGGCTGTGGAAGGCTGGCATTCCCCTTAAGATCAAGATTTTTATGTGCATGTTCCGCAATCGCCTTCCAACCTCGGACAATGTGGCCAAGCGCAATGGGCAGGTGAATAGGACATGCGCCATCTGTGGTCTTGGGGAAGACGCTAACCACGTATTCTTCATATGTTGTCTCGCTAGATTTGAGTGGAGTGTGGTCAGAGACACTTTTAATCAGAATTGGAACCCGCAAACTAGCGTCGATATGCTTAACTTGCTATCCGCACAGAGGGGTGCGAATGCGAGGGTAGTTTAGCGCTGCGTAGGGGCGATGCTTTGGTCCATTTGGACCGTGAGGAACAAAATTACTATCAAGCACAAGTTTCCTGCTCACCCCGTTGAGATTCTTTTCAAATGTCATCTTTACCTACAGGCTTGGGCGCCATTGGGGAAGCAATGTGACAAGGATCGCATGATCGAGACGATGGAGCAGGTCCAGCTGTGCATGACGAGAGCAAGACTTCAAGAACAACAAGCTTGAGCCTTTCGCGTTTAGTTTATTGGTGTCGCGAACCTTGTTATGAAATATCAACGCGTGTTTGAACTGTTAGCCTTATCTTTACCGAGACGTCGAGCCTGCTGAACTGTTGTCTGTGATTTGTAAACCTAAAACTTATGTGAATGCTGCCTTGTGGCTTTATTAATGTAAAACCGGACGCTTCGTGCGTCTACGTTTTAAACAAAAAAAAGCCTTGCTGATTGTTTTGAACCACGGCGTCTGCTCTGCCGTCCATAGAGATATGTAGCTGTCGCGGTGTTCAGACCCGTATCTCTCGCTAGGAGATGACCACGTAAAAAAACAGAAGGAACTGCTTGGCTGAACGGAAGTCACGGCTCAAGCTCCCTCCCGCGTCGCCCATCATCGATCGCCTTGTGTCCGGTGGCTTTGCGGTCTGGCGGCGTGGCGGCCGCGCGCAACAACCAGCAAAATTGCTTGCGGCCTCAAAAAAAGCACTAGGTACCTGTGCTAGAAAATGCGGGGTGAGCGGTCCGAGCCGTCCCACTTGCACCCCTCCTCCATTGTTCATCGGCGCTTCAAACGTAAACCGGTGGGTGCACGTGCGATGCACCTACCTACCTTACTGGTAAATACCCTATTAGGTACCAACGGCACACGATGGCGCTCGCCTCGCGCACTGCCTCTGGAGCGCTCTTGCTTGCTCTCTCTCTCTCTCTCTCTCTTATATATAGTCAACCAAACGAAGCAAGTGGCCAAAGCAGCAGCAAGAGGAAGGCTCTTTGAAAGAAAGCTCAAGAAGGAAGTCGATAGAGAGAGACAAAGGGAGAAACAATGGACGGGAGCAAAGGGCCGGTGGTGGTGACCGGAGCGTCGGGTTTCGTAGGGTCATGGCTCGTCATGAAGCTCCTCCAGGCCGGGTACACCGTCCGGGCCACCGTGCGCGACCCGGGTGAGCCTCCTTCTCTCTCTCGACGTGGTAGCTAGCTAGCTTGACCGCATTCCTGATTTGTTTTTTTTTATGTCAGCCAACGTTGAGAAGAACAAGCCGTTGCTGGAGCTTCCCGGAGCCAAGGAGCGGCTGTCCATCTGGAAGGCCGACCTGAGCGACCAAGGCAGCTTCGACGACGCCATCGCCGGCTGCACCGGCGTCTTCCACGTCGCCACGCCCATGGACTTCGACTCCCAAGACCCCGAGGTAAATATCAATATCCGGGATAGCCACGGAAATACTGCTGCTAGTACGCAGTATCAAAAGCTGAGGTGAATGCAGAACGAGGTGATCAAGCCGACGGTGGAAGGGATGCTGAGCATCATGAGGGCCTGCAAAGAGGCTGGCACCGTGAAGCGCATCGTCTTCACCTCCTCCGCCGGCAGCGTCAACATCGAGGAGCGGCAGCGGCCAGCCTACGACCAGGACAACTGGAGCGACATCGACTTCTGCCGCCGCGTCAAGATGACAGGATGGGTGAGACGACAGCAGAGAGGCTTCTCTTCTCCACCTCTACTTGTTGAAGCAGCAATAATAACATGTGATGAGTCGGGTTTTGCAGATGTACTTCGTGTCCAAGGCCCTGGCAGAGAAGGCCGCCATGGAGTACGCCAGCGAGAACGGCCTGGACTTCATCAGCATCATCCCCACGCTCGTCGTCGGCACCTTCCTCAGCGCCGGCATGCCGCCCAGCCTCGTCACCGCCCTCGCGCTCATCACCGGGAACGAGGCCCACTACTCGATCCTGAAGCAGGTGCAGCTGGTCCACCTGGACGACCTCTGCGACGCCATGACCTTTCTCTTCGAGCACCCGGAGGCCAACGGCCGCTACATCTGCTCCTCCCACGACGCCACCATCCACGGCCTCGCCACGATGCTCCGGGACAGGTTCCCCGAGTACCGCATCCCGCACAAGTTCCCGGGGGTCGACGACGACCTCCAGCCCATCCACTTCTCCTCCAGGAAGCTCCTCGACCACGGCTTCAGCTTCCGGTACACCGCCGAGGACATGTTCGACGCCGCCATCCGCACCTGCAGGGAGAAGGGCCTCATTCCTCTCGGAGACGCCCCGCCGCCTGCAGCCGCCGGCAAGCTGGGAGCTCTTGCTGCGGGGGAAGGCCAAGCCATTGGTGCCGAGACATAATAAGCCAGCACTGCTGCTGCATGAATACTATTCTTGTGTTCGGAATTTGCATGGGCAGAGCCCTGTAACTGGTGGGATATCATGGACTATGAGTGCATCATTTTTTTTCCACCTCGGTAGTAGTATGAAATAAAATTAAAAATGACGCATAAACTTTATCAGTATTATTTTTCATATTCACTACTCCCTCCGATCCAAAATGAAGTGTCGCAGTTTTGAACCAGGCTTCAAAACTGCTGACACTTATTATTATGGATCGGAGGTGGTAACATTTACGCCTTTACTTGGGCTGAATGTTGCTGTTTTTCATGGGATAGAGAACAAAGGATGCTCTATTATTTAATTATTAATCTGGTAGAATGATGGTCAAAATTTGTTCCCCAGAACCACATATTTACATCTCTATAAACGATTGATGATATGGCTATATAGATATTAACCTAATTTCCTGTTCTCCCAGGAAAAGAAAAGAATGAGCACCACTGCCTATCTCCCCTCTTAGCGCTCTGCAGAATTGAACTTGTTCCAAGCTTCCTGCACAACGGAAGCACGATGATTTAGTCTCGATTATTGCAATAAGTAATCACACATCAAATCATAGCCTCCATTAAACATAAAATTCCAGGTTTTTACTAGTTTGGCGTTCATGAAAAAGTCCGCATGTGGTTTTCAACTTTATGCAGTAGTACATCTTAACAACAAACGCACCTTAAGAAGATCAAACACCTTCTCACAGATGTACTTTTGTCTAATTGTAGCACCCCTTTGTTGTAATTTATCAGGATGGACACAAAGGGTTGCCTTCCTGTATGCTTTCTTCACGGCAGCAGCTGTAATGAGATCTGTGAGGGGAACTGACTGCCAGCCACTGTCTGAACCAAGTATCTGCCCACAAGAAAAGGATTAAAAGTGACTTTTTCAGGAAAGCTTTTAGATATAGTGATTTGACTATGGGTAGTTTAATTCAGCCAGAGTAATTCAAATTTGGTATCACTGCATAAATGATAAAGTACAGAATTGCTCAAGCATGAGTGAATTCAAGTAATTACATCCATGAGAAGATTTTTCTCCAAATGAAGCAGATAAACAGATGAACAACAAGTCAGATTTACAGATGATAACATGAAAATTAAATGGTTTGTAAATTTGATTCAACTGTGCTTCTAATACCTTTCATGCATGGGTAACCTTTCCTTTATTCTATAACACTATATAGTGTGACAATAACTTCAAATATTAACCGTTACATATGCTGCATCCAACGGTTGAGAGATGGCAAATCCGAGCATTATCATCCGTTGGACAAAGTTTCAACACATAGAATTATGCCACTGTGTTCTAATTGAACTCCCACTGTATCATCTCATGTATTCTAGAAGCGTCTTTCCCCATGCTTAGCTGATTCTCTAATTAAAAGAAGAGACAGAACAACCTGGATTCTAGAGGATCCCTTGCGTTATTTGGGCCTTCCACTCTCCACACATAGTCTGAAGAAGACAGATTGTCA
>NC_041384.1:439362460-439364188 GCF_002162155.2 Triticum dicoccoides
AAGGTAACAACATCAACTCGGCAGGTCGATCCGCACTTGTCAAATCGGTCTTGACATCACTTGTGATTTACCACATCACCGCGCTTGATGTGCTACCGGGCACCAAAGAAAGTATCACCAAGATTCAGCGGGCTTTTCTATGGGCGGGTACTGATCAGGTTTCGGGCGGCAAATGCAAGGTGAATTGAAGAACGGTTTGTCGCCCTACAAATCTTGGCGGATTGGATATCCTGGATCTTGACAAGTTTACCTGCGTGCTCAGGCTGCGATGGCTCTGGTTTGCTTGGGTGGACCCACAGAGGGCTTGGGTTGGCCTTGAAATACCTTGTGATGATGAAGACAAATACTTATTCTATGCCGCGATGATGATAACCATTGGGGACAGCATGACCGCAAGTTACTGGCACTCTCCCTGGCTCCATGGACCAAAGCCTAAAGACATTGCTCCGGGCATCTTCGCCCTTTCCAAGCACACCAATTCCTGCGTTGCCAAGTCCTTGCAGAATAATGACTGGGTCAGGCACATAAACCTGTAAGGTGGACTCTCCGTTGCCCGCATCCAGCAATTCTTCGACCTTTGGTCCAAATGCCAAGAGGTCCACCTTTCGTCGGGTACCAGTGATGGCATCCATTTGGAAGTTCACTGCCGATGGATGTTCTGCCGCCACCGCTTACCGGATGCAGTTTGCCAGTTTGATCAATTCAGAGATGCCACATATGGTTTGGAAGGTCTGAATTCCACCTAAGATTAAATTCTTCTCATGGCTTATTCTTCAAGATAGGATTTGGACGGCGGACAGAGACCAAACTACGGTCTTTGCCAACTTTGCAAAAGAGAACCTGAAACCGCTGCTCACCTGATGTTCAAATGTGGATTCACTATCAGAGTTTGGAACATAATTTACAATTGGCTGGGAATACAATCGGTGACTCCTAGCTGGAGCAACCTTCAGACAATCAAGCAATGGTGGAGATCTAATGAGGGTAGGCCAGGCTACTCCAGGAAAGCCAACAAGTCTTTACAGATGCTCATATGTTGGGAGATTTGAAACGAGAGGAACGCTAGGGTGTTCCATTCCAAAGCTTCCCATCCTACGAGAGTGGCCGCGACGATTAAGGATGAGGCGAAGACTTGTTGCCGGGGCTAGATTCTTGGGCGATTTAATTCCGGGAGAGTGATCCCTTTTGTTCGGACCTGCGTCGTCCTGTAACCTTAAAAACATTGTCTTACTCCTTAATTAATGAGATGAGGCAAAGCTTTTGCCTCCGTTCCATGAAAAAAGTTGGGATAGAGTTGGATCTTGTCCAATATGATTCGCAGGAAAGGAAATTAATATCGGGATTGTATTTTTTAATGCTATTATGTATCTGATGACCTGCAAAGCACGTACAATTTATCAGTTACTTGTAAAGATTGGAGCCCCATTCACTCATCTCCCATGCTTTTTCCTCTCTATTCTGACGGGTGGGGCCAGCAAACCTACAAAGACAACAGCAACAGAGCCCTCCCGAACCCCCCTCCTTTTGTCTCACATCACCCAATTACCTCCTGCTGTCTCCCACTGTCATGACCGGCATATACTACAGCCCAGGCTTCCGCGGCGCCCCAGTTTATCTTATCGTTATTAGGGGCTTAGCCCAGTTATCGTATTTGGAGATTATATAAACTCATGTACCCTCCCCCTCCCCCTCCCCCCCTCCCTCCCTCCCTCTCTCTCTCTCTCGCGC
>NC_041384.1:439364444-439375589 GCF_002162155.2 Triticum dicoccoides
ATGACCACCGTGGCCAGCACGCCGTCCCTGACCGGGCCGGTCTCCTCCGCCGCCTGGACGCCACCCGCACCCGCCCCCGCCGTGCTCACCTCGGAGGAGATAACAGCGGCGCTCCGGGACCTGACTCAGGCGGTCCAGGGCATCTGCACCTTCCTCGCGGGCCACTATGGGCTGCCGCCGCCCGCCCCCCGTCACCACCATCACGGGGCCGCAGCAACTCCCGTGGCAGCCGCCACCACCGGCGACTTCCGTCGCATCCATCATGCCGCTGCCGCAGCAGCCGCCGCCACCGGCGATCTCAGGGCCGGGCCTTCCGTTGACGGCGCCCGGGGTGCCCATCCACCAGGTCTGTTTCCCCCCGTCGCCATCTCCGCTACCGGCCTGGCTCGCCGGGTCCATCGAGTCGGTCTATACGATGGCCTCAAGACAGCCGCACGTGATGTCACCGCCGGCGCCGCCCCCGACCATGCAGTTCGGCGGGTCCTCAGGTGCCGCGGGTCCCTACGATGGTGTGGACAGGCCCCTTTTCCATGGCGGTACTCTGCAGCCCGCACACTCGGCGCCGTCGCCCTCGCTGTTCCGCGCGGATGACACATACCCGCCCGTCGTCCACGCCCAGCCACCGCCGAGATTCTCCAAGCCGGAGTTCGCGACCTACGACGGCACCGTCGACCCCATGAATTGGCTCGACCAATGCGACCAATTTTTTAGGGGGCAGCGCACGCTCGCGTCCGGCCGCACCTGGATCGCCTCCTATCATCTACGCGGCACCGCCCAGATGTGGTCTTACGCCCTCGAGCAGGACGAGGGCGGCATGCCGCCATGGGAGCGTTTCCACGATCTGTGCCTCTTGCGCTTCGGTCCCCGCCCTCCTATACGCGGGAGCCGTCTGGCGAAGCTTGGGCGCCTTCCGTTCCTCACCACAGTGCAAGACTTCGCCGACCGCTTCCAGGCACTGGCGTGCCACGCCCCCGGCGTTTCGGCTCGTCAGCGAGCTGAGCTCTTCGTCGGCGGCCTACCGGACCACATCCGCGTGGACGTGGAGATGCGCGGGCCACAAGATCTCCAGACGGCCATGTACTACGCCCGCGCGTTCGAGCGCCGCGTTGTGGCCATGCAGCAGGCACCACCGCCCCAGGCCGCTGGGCTGCCGCCCTAGCCGGAAGTTCCCGCGCAGGGTCGGCTTGCTCAGGCTTCCGTGGCCAAGCAACTCAAGCGTCACCGCCAAGGGTTGTGCTTCAACTGCGACGAGCCCTACGTGCCCGGCCACGTCTGCCCGCGACTCTTCTACCTAGAGACTGCTGACTACATTGAGGAGGACGCCGCCGCCGGGCTCGGCGACCTGCCCGCCCCAGCTGACGCGGAGGTGTTTGGCGCCCGTTAATCACCCCGAGTAGTTCTGCAAGCGTTTCCCCGCCTTCCAGCTCGAGGACGAGCTGTTTGTGCAGGCGGGGAGAGATGTTATGACCGGCATATACTACAGCCCAGGCAGTTAGGGGCCTGGCCCAGTTATCTTATCGTTATTAGGGGCTTAGCCCAGTTATCGTATTTGAAGATTATATAAAATCATGTAAAGACTCGTTTCAAGTTAAGCAGAAGCAATCATATTTGCTCGGCTTCCTGAAGGGAGCCGGGAGACCTAACCCTAGCCGCCGCCTCCTGCGCCCTCTCTCTCTCGCGAGCGCGCACGCAACGACGGCGCCCTAGCGCCGGCGACCACGCCTTCCTCCATGCCATCCCTCCTTCCACCCCTACAACCTGAGACCACGCCCTGGTAGGGATCCGGTTCCTACCACCCACTATCAATGCCAGTCGTGCCAACTGCCAAAACTCATCTAAGCTAGCATACAATGTTTTCGAGTAAACCAAATTACACCTTGCTAGATTGGCATGTGGGGAAGAGTGTATCTATTTATTGTGAAGGTTGTTCGACCCACATGTGAACTTACCACCAACTCTAATCTTTATAAGTAGGAAAGAAATGAAGCAGACAAAAGGAAAGCAACAAATAAAATATTAATAAATCATACCATAAAAATTAAATGGTTTGTAAATTTGATTAAACTTGGCATCTACTGTAATATCTTTCATGCATTGGGTAATATATGTTCAGAATAGACTTCTAAAAGCTATAACAAACTGGAAAACTGTCCTCTAAAGCTCTCGACTACTCACCATACACAGCCTTCCCGGTTTAGACATCTATCTTCTGGATAAACTGGATAAGTGGATATGTATACATATATTCCACGACCAAACTGTTACTCCATAGTTTTCGGGTAACATATTATTTTAGCTGAAGGAGATTCCGTACCAGATTTCTGTGATAGTGTTTCTTTGTATTGTGCAATAATTCCAAACCCAACTAAATTCAAAATTTACTGAATTGAGTTGTCTAGAACTTCTTGTGTTTTCATCATGGATTTACAGTGTCCCATACTGATTGATAAACTCAATATTTTCTACCATTTACCCAAAAATAAATTAAATTGCAAGAATGTTACGATGTTTGATTTTCATATTTTCCTTTCAGCTTATGTGGTTAATCAGTTATGCTTAGTGCATTACAGTACTTTCTGGTACTACTGTAACAGCATAAGCATGTAAAGGAAACTGTTAGGTATAATTCCATAAAAAGTGGAATTACAGAAGTTGACTTTAGAGAGTTGTGTTGTGGATGTTTTGAGTCATTTCTTAAGCTGATCATTTCTGTAACTGAGTAATAAGTGGAAGCTCCCAACTCTCAAAGTCATTTCTTAAATTTCCTGAAATCAATTTAGCACAGAATTTATTGGAAGTCAAAAGTAATATATATTCTAAAACTGAAAATGGACATGCGAAAGGTATACAAGGCTCAGCAAAATTTATAAGCAACAAAGAAAAATGGTTGAAACAGAAGTCATGTAAGTCAAAATACGTACATATTGCAACGTAGAGAGCAATGCTCGTAGATTTCCTTCCTTTCCATTTGACCATCTCTTGACTTCAGGATCAAGGAATTCAGCCAATCTCTGTATCAAAGATATATGAACACCAGATTGCAGAAGAAAAGACTATTAAGAAACAGTGCAATATGTTTGCCTTCCTGGTGAGTGATAACTTATTGTCTTACGTGTTTTTCTGTTTGCTCCCTCTGAGCCAGCATGTCCCGCATATTCTTTTCGGCTAGAGCTTTTTCCTGAAAATTGGTGATGATGAAACTACCAATAGATGTCAAGACTAACAAGTGAAGGAGAAAACAAAACATCTGAGTATACCGCTCGTTCAGCTGTCCGTTGGTGCCTCTCCGATCTTGCTTTGTGTCTTAGCGCTGATTCAAACTCAGTTGCTGTAAATAAATGCCAAAACATTCAAATAAGGCAAAGAACATAAAGTTCCCACAAATCATCATCACATAACATACTGTAAAAAATATTACAGGAAAAGGTTACGATGACATGACAAAAATTGTCCCCCCTTATACAGGGAAAAAGGTTAGAAACACTTCTGGATATCAGCAGTACCTTGATTACAAGAATCTGTGCTTCTTCCATGGTCGTTAGAAGCTGTCTTCTGAAATTGTGTGTCCTATTTATTATCCAGCATCAAGACCAAGGATGAGAAATTACTTAGGGCATCATTAGTAGCTGCTTAGAGTAAATAAAAAAATAGTTTGGTAGCTGTGCCAAAAAGTCTTTTGTAACAACATCAGTTACCTGATTAGTAGCCTTAAAACTATCTTTGAATGGGACCCTGGCCTTTTCTATTCGCTCCTTAGCATCTGCAGCAGCCTTTGCCTTTTCAATTGCCCTCTCTCGAGCTTCTGCAGTTGCTCTCTCAACTGCTGCACGTTCCACTTTTATTCTAGCTTCTCTAGAAGCCTTCTCTGCAACTGCCTCATCACTTGCCTTCTCTTTAACTCGTGCTTCTGCAGACGCTCTTTGTCGTGAAGAGGTAATCCTTTCTAATGCTATTCTTTCAGCCTTTGTACGAGCCTCAGCGAATGCCCTCTCATGAGCTTCTCTGGTAGCCCTCTGAACAGCAAGCCTATCTTTTGCCCGCTCCCTCTCCCTCTCCTTCTCTTCTTCTAGTTCTCTAATTGGTTTCTCCTTACTTTGTTCTTTTTCCATTTTGTATTCCCTTTCTTTATCTTTATCTGGTCTTAGGGAGACATCCTTTTCAATTTCAATTTCTGCCTTTCTTATATCATCTCTCCCTTCAATTCTCTGGGCATCAGAGGTCTCTTTTCTTGATTTCTGAACAAACTTTGATGCACTACCCTCTCCAAAAGATTGCTGATCCTTCAAATTTACACTCGATATTTTGTCTTTGCCATCTCCTTCACTTTTGCCGCCTGTCTTTTTCCCTTGTAACGCTGTGTCTCTTATTGTCGAATATTCACTATCTGCTTTTATGCAGTTCTCTTCAAGATTTACAAGGAAAGATATGCTTTCTTCAGACGTCAGAGCAGAAATAGATTCAGCATTTTGAGGCAAGTGATGCATGCTAGCGCATGCTTCTGAGAATGAAGCATGCATATCTTTAGAACATGTGGTATAATTATTGTAATCATCGGTGCTAACTTCAGCTCCAGAATGAAGTACATTACCCACCCTATTATTCTTTGCAATTATTTCTGCATATACATCATTTAGTCCTCTGGTGGCACCAGTTTCCGTGGATGTCTGGCCTTCCGCCGTATCATGGTTTAACGTTTTTTCCACCAGTGTCGTCTCACTGTTCCCTAACAAGGTATTCTTTGCTTCTTTTCCGTTACCATGGGATACAAAATCCTCAACTGTATCCATATTGTTTGCCAACTCTTGAGGTTCCAATAATGACTCCTGAGATTCTGGGAGTTGATCTGAGTGTTTGGCAGAAGTAGCACATGTTCTAACATTGTTTTCCATCAAGTCACTGTCTGCCACAAATACATTCAGCACCTCTGCTTCGTCATTTTCATCAGCATCGGTATCAGAAGTAACACTAGTTTCCTTTTCAGGAGATCCCGCATCCCAGTATACATCTTCATCTTGGGAATCTTCATGCAGGCTTTCTTTCTCCTCAATTACAAATCTCTCCATTTCTTTATAGATGAGCGTTTCTGAAGGTAGTTCAGTTATTTTTTCTTGTTCACTTTGCAGGCATGCTTCATCAACAAAACTGAACATCTTGTCTTCCTCATAAGTTTTAGCCTCCCTGTGAACTGTATTTGACAGCTTTGGGGACCACTGGTCTTCGTAATATTCTGCAGGCTCTTCTAATGTGGCTACTTTCGCTTGAATCGTCTCAATTTCATCAATGATAGGAACTTCCGGATGTTCATCTGATATTTGATTCCTTGCGGAAGTGCAAAGTGTCTCATCAGCACATGGAATCTCAAGTCCCTCTTTATTGTTGTTTTCTTTGTCATATTTTCCTACTGGTGGAGTTTCTTCAGTACTAGCATCAGAACAATTTTGGTTACCATTGGCATGACCTACCGGTATACAAACCTTCAAAGACAAACTGGATGTATCTGGAACAACATGCAGCTTTGGAGGTATGCCATTCATACATGAAGCCTCAAATATCCCATCATCATCATGACCTTTTGGAGAATTGCTTTGCCCTACATGTTCTTTGATATGAGAATCGTTTGTTTCTTGGTATACCACCCTTTCCTCCCATAGTGAACCTTCAGGAGCTGTAGGAGCCTCATGTTCAACCACTAGAGCAGCTATATCATCTGCTATAAGATTTACATGTAACGTTCCCAGCTCTGTTATTTCATTACAACCCAACAATTTCCCATCTCTTTCCAAATCACCTGCATTAACCCCTTCTTTTACTTTCTCAGAATGGCCATGCTTAGTGAAGGGATTTGTTGTCGGACCATTATCACCTTCACATGCAGCTGTGCTAGTTGCAGATTTCCGATGATGGCTAACCAGATCGTAGAATTCAGCATCTGATGCCCACTTGCCTAGTTGATCAACTTTACTGTCACTTTGTATTATCTGCTGAGGCTTCCCTGGAGATAGAACCCCTTTTCCGTCTTGATAACAGTCAGCTATCTTAACTGCACTACTGCCTCTGTGTTTATCCAGGAAACTTAGATTCTCATAGTTTTCCTCTTCTGCTAACTTTCTTGAGGTCAGCTTCTCTTCAAATATATTCACCTCTTCAGGACTCTTATCTTCCTTGATTTCTGTCGATTTTGTGCCTCTATGATGACCTGGCCTCTTCCGAAGTTTAAAACTGTCCCCTTTTCTCTCCATCAGTTCTTTTGCAGCTTTTAACCTCGCTTCAGCAAAATCCATTGCTTCCTTTATAGCATCAGCAGCAGCAGAGTTAGGATTGACCTCAGAATCTCTGTCAGATTTACTTTCCTTGTTATTAAGAAAATTAGATGGTAGGATTGATGGTGGCTGTACTTTGATGGGCGGTGTTTGAATATGGGTGTTGGACACCCTTAAGAATGGATAGTCGGGGGAAGGCACTTCCTCACTTGATGCTGAATGAGTGCTAGATCTCTTGTGGTCCTTTTCATCTTCATAGAGATTTTCAGAATTGAGAAGACAAGTTGAGATATTTTGCTTCACATCCGTTGCTTCCTTTATAGCATCAGCAGCAGCAGAGTTAGGATTGACCTCAGAATCTCTGTTAGATTTATTTTCCTTCTTATTAAGAAAATTAGATGGTAGGATTGATGGTGGTTGTACATTGATGGGCGGTGTTTGAATGTGGGTGTTGGACATCCTTAAGAATGGATAGTCTGGGGAAGGTACTTCCTCACTTGATGCTGAATGAGTGCTAGATCTCTTGTGGTCCTTTTCATCTTCATGGAGATTTTCAGAATTGAGAAGACAGGTTGAGATATGTTGCTTCTCATCCGTTACAGCATCACCATTTACAGGGAGTTGTGGTGGGCTAGTCTCCTTATTTTCATCATTAGCAGTTGCACCATTGCTCTCCTCACTTGATGCTGAATGAATGCTAGAGCTCCTGTGATCCTTTTTATCTTCATAATGATTTTCATAAATGGGAAGGCATGGAGAAATATGCTGCTTCTCATCAGCTACAGAATCACCGCTTGCAGGGAGTGGTGGTGGGCTCATCTCCTTATCTTCACCATTAGCAAGTGCACCATTGTCCATTACTGGAACATGATTCGTTGCTGAATCATTTGACAAATTGCAAGAGTCAACCACGTAACTTATTGAAGGCTCCACCATGCAAGTAGTCATTTCAACTAGATCATCTAGCCTTCCCCTGGTTGCCTTATTATATGACATGTTGAACTGTTGTTCACCATCTGGAGGAAAGGAGATTGGAGAAAACTGTTCCTCATCAAACTGTTGGTCATAGACCACATTTGGATAGTGTTGATAGAGTAGAGATGGCTCAGAATCCATTTCAGCAGATTCTTTTCTGATTGATGATCTGTAGAATTGAAAATAATGAAGAATGAGTCAGAAACAAAGCGTGTGCATTCGCTTTTTCCAATAGTAATGGAAACAAGCTTCTGTCAAACAAATGTAAAGAAGATGATGACAACACAACATTCGCAAAGCAAGTTGTCAGGTATGCCACATGCATAACACGTGCTGCTTAAATGAAAACAAAGGATTTAACTTCTGCACTCGACCTCGGTAACAGTTGAAGGATTGATCTTACAGCAAAAATGGTTAATAATGAACAGGCTCAAATCCACAAGTAATGGTTTCACATTGATTTTGAAGCCCTGTCAAGATCAGATTTCAGGAAATAAAATCCTACTTATTTGTTTTCTTGCGGGGGAAAATCCTGCTTGTTTAAATCAAAACTCAAAAGATGACACAGATGATGTGATATCTGGGCCCGGGCAGCAATTCAACACTAACAGTGTGCTTCCATTAAATCTACGTGCTTCCATGGACCACATGGAGCTGATTGTTGGCTGTAGGCTCTATGCATGAGTAGCAGCCGATGGAGTTCATCCACACACGTGGGCAATCATGAACTAACAAATGTAAGAAAGAATTTGCACTGTGGGTCAAATTACAAGATCTATATATGGAAAGCAAGTATGATTGGCCTGGTCCAAGCATTACTAATTTACACAAAAAGGGGGTATGAAAAGGCCAGGGGATGTGGGATTTCCGATAGAAGCCGAATAATCAAGCCGCTTGCCAACAACAACAACAACAACAACAAAGCCGTTAATCCCAAACAAGTTGGGGTAGGCTAGAGGTGAAACCCATAAGATCTCGCGACCAATTCATGGTTCTGGCACATGGATAGCAAGCTTCCACGCACCCCTGTCCAAGGCTAGTTCTTTGGTGATACTCCAATCCTTCAGATCTCTCTTTACGAACTCCTCCCATGTCAAATTCGGTCTACCCCGACCTCTCTTGACGTTATCCACACGCTTTAGCCGGCCGCTATGCACTGGAGCTTCTGGAGGCCTGCGCTAAATATGCCCAAACCATCTCAGACGATGTTGGACAAGCTTCTCTTCAATGCCATTAGTGAAAATTGCTCCTACTCAGTAATAACTACTTTTGCTTTAAGATCTGTAAACACTTTAAGGTGGACTGCCCAAGCAAATTCTAACCAACTTAATCTCACATTAAAGGCCAACTTGGCATATTTGTTTTGTCCTATAGAAGAAACAGAATAAAGTTTGACATTTATTCTAAAAAAGGAATAAAGTTTGATATTCCTTCATGGCTTTAAGAGAGAGGTTACCAATTAGTTCATATGTGAAGAGAATTAGAAATGGCCAAGCAAAAGCACCTTTAAGAGTCACCACTCGCCAAAATGCTAAAGGCACCCTATTAGTCTATGAATCAGCTTGGTGGCAGTTGGTTACCTTCAGCAAGTTAAAGTGGATATTCATGGCATGGGAGTTAAGAGACAAGCATTTGTATTTTGGAAGATCCAACAAATTCCCAAGTGGCAAACCTTCATAAGTTGACTAGTACCACAAATATGTGAGGCCCTTGCTCAAAATAGACAAAGGAAGTCAGTCACATTTTACCACGGAACTACTGCTAAATTAGGCGGTGAATCGCAAATAAAATGCAGGAGCAGTAAGGGGAGAATTTGGTGGAAAAAGGGGTGAATACACTACATGAATAGATCTGATAGATAAATGTTTCCTTAGGAATCATGTGCTATTTCCAATCTGATAATATCTTTCCGTGAAATTGTAGTCTCCATATAGTAACTTTTAATTCATAAGTGACCATCACTGAGACGAACGTCTCACAGAAAATTCCTAGCAACAAGTACACGTACCACGCATGTGACTGATTATACTAGAAATAAGCCCTGAACAGCAGCATCTGAAATAAGATCTGAAGGTGGAGTTATGGTTTGTGCGTAACCACCCAAATTCTTCTAGTTCAAACCAACTGGAAAGGTGAGGAGAAAAGGCACCACTTGGCCCAAAAGGAATCACCTTTCTGCAAAAGAAGTGCACCCAAAACAAACAGAGGTACATATAGCGTAGCTAAACTATCCAATCGCATAGTTCCACAGTATGCATGGAGCTTAAATGGTGACAAAAGTTAGCATCTCTACCCAGCAGAGGCATTATAGTACACGTAGCTCGCAAATGACATGCCACCACACTCACCGAAAGACAAGCAGAAATTGAATAAAATCTTATAAAGGAAAAATAAAGCTACAAAGTGGTCGTGTATAGGTATAGCAACATTTGTCCTAAAAAAGCGGTGGCATTGACGCGTCATATATCGCGTAGGAAACATTCTGGGATACACGAGGAATGGCTTTATGGTGTCCAGTGTCCACCCCACGGCTCGTCGCCTCTAAACCACGATCAAACAGGGCCTAAAAATGGCGTGGAAGGCCAGCATTCTTATCCCCAAAACACAGGGCACGCAACAGTAGCACAGCGAGGGTCATAGAGAAGAAGAAACGCAAAATTCCAAGAATGAGCACAGAATCCATACCTCGAGCTCCCGCTCCATGACTCGATCTCGTCCGGCATTCCCTCCGGCTCCGCGAACATGTCCTCGTACGGCGCCGCGTACTCCCCGAAGCCGGCCCGCGTGAAGATCTCACCGTACCTCCCCGCGCCGCCGTCGCTCCCCGCTGACGCCGGGGGCAGGTCGAGGTACGGGATGGAGCAGGAGGCCGCGACGCCGCCGAACACGTCCGCGTAGTCCGCTGGAGCCCCTGCGAGAGGGGGCGCGAACCGCGGGCCCCCGCCGAACACGTCCCCGTACGTGGCCGAGTCCGACGCCTTCCTCCGGTGCCTCCGCGCCCGGTGCCGCGGTGGCGGTGCGGTGGCGAGGTCCTCCATGCGGGCCTCGCGGCGAATTGGGGAATGGGGGGAGAGGGGAGCAGGCACCAGCAGTCCAGCAGGCAGCAGGCAGCAGCCTCGCGTCGCACTGATTCAAATAGCTTTGCTACGCTACGAGTAGAATTTGGGTTCGAGTACGGGGGGAGGAGCGGAGCTTGGGGCCTGGGGCGATTTGGGAAGTGGGCGCGGGGGGACGAGTGGTAGGTCGAGCCGGCGCCTGTAGAGCTCTTTTGTTTTCTTTTTTGTTTCTTTTTTGATTGATGATTGGTGACATGGTTGTGCCGGTAGAGAATCCGCGTATATTTTGGGTCGACACATGGTGGAGCCCGGATGTCCAGTCACCAGCGTCCTCGCCGTCGGCCCAGGGAAGGCCAGGTTGTCTTGAACAATTTACTGGAGAGGCGACTTGACTTCTGTCCGGCAGCGGCCCCAGCACACCTACTTCTACTGCAACTCACATACTGTAAAAAGAAAACTACTACTACTGTATGGCAACAGCTTTTCGTTTCGGCTCCCAGACTACAATTTCACTGCTCAGAATAGATCAAGAACAAATGGGTAAAACTTCAGCTCACTTGTGTGTTTAATGGCATCTTGTAATCAATCAAATATACTAACATCACTTTTCTCGGCCATGGTTGTTGTCATCACCTCCCTCTTCCTTTCTCCGCAACATCCAGCAGCTACAAAGAACATGCCAAGAGGTTCATTGTAATACCACAAATGGAACGGAGTTTCATATCTAGCATGAACATTGCTGGAAATTTTGTATATCCTTGCGGATCTTACTAGTTGTTGCCACTCTAGCAAAGCACTCATGCTGGTAATAAATTAGACTTTCAAAAAGCTTTTCACTCACTTTCCAAGGCCTC
>NC_041384.1:439375801-439377364 GCF_002162155.2 Triticum dicoccoides
GCCAACCCAAAAGAAAGCTCAAAGGTTGGATACACGATATTATCTCCAATGGCAAAAACAGTGATCCTACTAAAATGGAGTTCTAGATGCATGGATCAACTGTAAGAATCGGCTTCCTCAAGGTGATCCTTTCTACCCCTATCTCTTCATTATGGTAGTTGGTCTGCTTCAACAACTTATATCGCACAATCTACATACCGAGTATCTATGTCACGTAATTTTTACTCATCTACCAGCTACGACGCTTCAATTTTCGACAATACTCTAATCGTCGCAGCCGCTTCACCTTCAGCTACTTCATCCCTCAAAGCCCTCCTCAAGGAATTTGCTCTCTCAAGTGGCCTCACCATCAACTTAACTAAAACAAGCTTTGTACCCTTACACATTGACCAATCTAGCGCGACCACCATCGCAAACATCCTAGACCGTTACGTTTCTTCTTTCCCTCAAATTTACCTGGGCATCTCCTTGTCTCCCATTCGCCTGCCACCAAATAACTTTCATCCAATACTTGAACGCTACAAAAAGTTCCTCGCCGGTTGGCGCGCTAAGCTCCTTGCCAAAGGAGACCTCCTGATCCTTATCATAGTTGTTCTATACTCACTCTTAACCTACTCCATGTACATTTTTCAAATCCCCAAAATTTTCTAAAAGCTATTCATGCGCTTAGATGTGCCTTCTTTTGGATGGCTGAGGACACCTGCTAGGGAGCTCGGTGCCTCATAGCTTGGAATAACGTTTGCAAACCTAAAAAGTATGGTGGTTTAGGAATTAGAAACTTGCACATTCAAAATATTTGCTTAATAATGAAATTTGCTGTTAACTATCACATTCCAGATTTTTTTTTCCCCAAATATGGTATGTTAAATTTTTACAGTGAATAAAAACTTTTCTAGGAAATACCTATGGTTGCCTAGGAATGCTTGTCAATGACTTTGATTTATTTGATTGTTTGCCTAGAAGGATGAAAATCCAAATGCCACTAGTGAAACCCTAGCTAGCTTTGGTAGAGACCAAGCCATTTTAAAATATTGTTGGGCAAAACGCTAACTTAAATAAGTCCCAAGAATATCAAAGCCAAAATGATCCCCCTAAAAGAATTTGAGTTGGTTTTATTTTGAAATCATTTCAAAGGCCAAAGGGAATTATTCAAAAATAGTTTTGTATTTTATTTGGCAGGAAATAATATATCATAAGTCCAAATAATAGTCTTGGCCCTCTACCATTTTCCAGATTGAATTTGAAACACTTTTGGTTTTGAAACCAAGTTCGAATTCAAAATGAAAATGTAAGTGCAGTAAAAATATGTCCATTTTGTCCCAATGAAATGTTCAAACATTTCTAAATATTCCATTTGGAATTTAGAAAACAATTACTGTTTGAAGAAAATTCAAATTCAAATTCATTTGAAAAAGACACAGCAAAACAGAAAAGAAAAAGGAAAGACCAAACAAAAAAGGATAGGACAAAAAAGGGCCCAACTGGACCAGCCAGCCGAGCCGAGGCCCCACTAGCCAGCCCAGCTCATCCCGCGTCCCACTCTCTCTCTCTCTCTCTCTCTCT
>NC_041384.1:439377687-439400348 GCF_002162155.2 Triticum dicoccoides
CGCGCGTCAACACCTCCTCCCAACCTCCGGCACCCAAGCATGCACGTCGCCCGCAACAGTCGTGCACGCCCGCGCCCACGTCTCCCACGTCCATGCGCTCTGGCCGCCCCAGCGCCACCGCACCTATTTAAACCCAGGACCCCCTCTCCATTTCGCCCAACCTCACAGCCCACATTGCCGTCGGCGAGACCCCCGAGCACCACCTCTGACCTAGCCACCTTCGGCCAATTTTCCGAACTAACATAGAGTTGCCCGAAACACTTTTCCCACCGCTGCAAACTTCTGTTCTTCCACGATCCCATCTGGAGGCCTTTTCTGGTACTCTTCCGAAAGGGGAATCGATCACGAAGGGCTTCTGCATCATCCTTGCTAACTTCCGATGATGCATGAGTAGTTCACCACAGACCTACGGGTCTATGTCTAGTAGCTAGATGGCTTCTTCTCTCTCTCTTTGATCTTCAATACCATGTTCTCCTCGATCTTCTTGGAGTTCTATCCGATGTAATCTTCTTTTGCGGTGTGCTTGTTGGGATCCGGTGAATTGTGGCTTTATGATCTGAATATTCATGAGAGGTAATTGAGTCTTTTCTGGATTTTATTATGCAAAATTATTATATATTTGTATTTCTCTTCAATCTATCCATTTGGTTTGGCCAACTAGATTGATTTATCTTCAGTGGGAGATGTGCTTTGTGATGGGTTCAATCTTGTGGTGCCCAATATCCCAGTGACAGAAGGGGACAAGACACATATTTGTATTGTTGCCATTAAGGGTAAAATGATGGGGTTTATTCATATTGATTGGGTTTACTTTGTCTACATCATGTCATCTTGCTTAAGGCGTTAATCTATTTTATGAACTTAATAGCATAGATGCATGCTGGATAGCGGTCAATTGGTGAAGTAATAGTAGTAGACGCAGGCAGGAGTCGGTCTACTTGGCTCGGACGTGATGCCTATATACATGATCATTGCCTTGGATATCGTCATAACTATGCGCTTTTCTATCAAGTGCCCAACAGTAATGTGTTCACCCGTCGTATGATATGAGTTCGAGAGAGAAGCCTCTAGTGAAAACTATGGCCCCCGTGTCTACCTTAATCATATTACAAAACCAAAATTCATTTGCTGCAATTTTATTTCTTTTATTTTGTTTTGCAATTTATCCATCTACCTATACAAGATTTAATCCTTGCAGGTAACGAGTTCAAGGGGATTGACAACCCTCTTGCCTGTGTTGGGTGCAAGTATTTGCTTTTGTGTGTGCAGGTGTTATTCATGAGGCTTTGTGTGATTCTCCTATTGGTTTGATAAACCTTCGTTCACACCGAGGAAAATACTTATCTCTATTGTACTGCATCTCCCCTCCTCTTTGGGGAAAATCCCAACGCAGCTCACAAGTACCAGTCCGAGGACTACATCGGTGCATAGACACATCAAAAATATCATCATGCATGATTGCCTCTAGGGCATATATCCAACAAGGGTGTCATGTATCCCGACAAGTTTGACCAGTCGTTGGCGTCCTGGCCGTTCTGGCCTTGCAGGCGTTCATGGATCGTCTGCTGGTACGTGGTCCTGGTGTTTCGGAGCCCGAACGGCCCTCTTGGGCCAGGGTTTGGTGGTGAAGATGCCACGAGGGATGGCGAAGAAGCCGATGCAATCTGAGGGATCAGCGGGACGCACATACGAAGATCGTCGTGGTTGCTGATGACGAAAGCCACGACGCTGATGTAGATCATGTAGAAAGGGCGGTACGGTGGGTTGATGTTGACCTAGCCCGCCCAGTCGATGGTGAATGTGACGGAGCCAAATGTTAGGCTCTCTCGTGGCGGGAGGCCACTTGAAGCTGAGGAAGATCCGATCTGAGATCGGTCTCCAGCCAAAACAACCCATTAAGGGAGTCCTGGATTAGGGGGTCCTCGGACAGCCGGATTATATACTTTGGCCGGACTGTTGGAATATGAAGATACAAGATTCAAGATTTCGTCCCGTATCCGGATGGGACTCTCCTTTGCGTGGAAGGCAAGCTTGGCGATTCGGATACGTAGATCTCCTCCCTTGTAACCGACTCTGTGTAACCCTAGCCCCCTCCGGTGTCTACATAAACCGGAGGGTTTAGTCCGTAGGACAACAACAATCATACCATAGGCTAGCTTCTAGGGTTTAGCCTGTCCGATCTCATGGTAGATCAACTCTTGTAATACTCATATCATCAAGACCAATCAAGCAGGAAGTAGGGTATTACCTCCATCGAGAGGGCCCGAACCTGGGTAAACATTGTGTCCCCTGCCTCCTGTTACCATCCGCCTTAGACGCACAGTTCGGGACCCCCTACCCGAGATCCGCCGGTTTTGACACCGACATCGGTGCTTTCATTGAGAGTTCTACTGTGTCGTCACCATAAGGCTTGATGGCTCCTTCGATCATCGGCAACTGTGCGATCCAGGGTGAGGTTTTTCTCCTTGGACAGATATTCGTATCCGGCGGCTTCACACTGCGGGCCAACTCGCTTGGCCATCTGGAGCAGATCGAAAGCTACACCCCTGGCCATCAGGTCGGGTTTGGAAGCTTGAACTACACCGCCGACATCCGCGGAGACTTGATCTTCGATGGATTCGAACCCATGTCAGGTGCGCCGCACAGTCACGATGAGCATGATTTAGCTCTGCCGTCAGACAGTGTTCGGGAGATCACACCTGTAACTACTCCGGCCCTCAATCCGGAACAGATCGCGCCATCCGAGAACGGGTGGATGGACCCCGCTACGGAGGCCACACACTCAGCGGCGATAGAGCCGAATACTGACTTCACTTCCTACGAGACTTGTGTTGCCGGACCTTTGGATTCGTCCCTGGCCATGGTCTCCAAACTGCTTGCGTCCGTACCTATCAAATCTGATTGGGCGCCAATCACGGAGTTTTCCTCCGCGGATATCTTTCAGCACTCGCCCTTGGGTGATGTGCTAAATTCATTAAGGTCTCTCTCCTTGTCAGGAGGCCCTTGGCCGAACTGCGTTCGGCTCGAGTGGGAAGCGGACAACGAAGAAATTCGTTCCCCACCCACCACCCACTTAATAGCCACTGTCGACGACTTAACCGACATGCTTGATTTAGGCTCTGAAGACATCGACGGTATGGATGACGATGCGGGAAACGAATAGGAACCACCGCCCGCAGGGCGCTGGACTGCCACTTCATCACATGATGTATACATGGTGGATACACCCAAAGAAAATGATGACAAGGAGCGGGAGGAAGCAGCGAAGGACAATTCCCTCGAGAAGCAACCAAAGCGACGGTGTAAGCGCCGCTCTAAATCCCGCCCCGGCAAAATAGCGATAACAGTGCAAGAAAGAGTAACACCCCGGTCGACCCCAAAGGAGACAACGACCACATGAACCTCGCGGTGGAGCAGGGTGAACCAGCGGACGGTGAACATAGTACGGAGCCGCTGTCCGGTCACGACGACCCCGAGGGTAAAACTCATCAACCTGTCTCCGGAGACATGAATAGTCCGGACGGCGATGCACACATCATCCCTGAAAGACACTTGGAACAAGAGAACCTTCATAAAAGGCTCATTGAAACCGCGCGGAGCCTGAAGAAGCAGAAGCAAAGGCTTAAGACCGCGCAGAATACACTCAACAGCAGATGGAATAAAGTGCTTGACACGGAAGAAAAGTACGGCAGTAATCGCCACACAATAAGCTATCCAAAGCGCAAGTTGTTGCCTGAATTCGACGACGAGGCCTTAGAGCCCACTCGGCCGGAAAATAAAACTGCAGATCAATCGGACCGACCACCCCGTGGTTGCGACAGGGCGGCTAACGATGACGTACACAAGTCAGCACACAACCTACGTGAGGACCTACACAAAAAAGCCAGTTTGACCAGGTCCATTTACGGACCTAGGAAGCACGTTTCGGCACAAAATCATCACCGCCCAAATGACTATACTGACAGAATATTAGTTCGGAATCAAAATCGAACACTACAACCGTCAGACACACCCAAATACAGGGGTGTCACGCACCCCCTATGCTTCACCGACGAGGTACTGGACCATGAATTCCCAGAAGGATTCAAGCCCGCGAACATAGAGTCATACGACGGAACAACAGACCCTAGGGTCTGGATTGAGGACTTTATCCTTCACACCCACATGGCTCGTGGAGATGATCTCCACACCATCAAATACTTACCCTTAAAGTTGAAAGGACCAGCTAGGCACTGGTTGAAAAGCCTCCCCGAAAACTCAATTGGAAGTTGGGAAGAGCTCGAGGACGCTTTCAGGGCTAATTTTCAAGGGACCTATGTCCGTCCTCCGGATGCAGACGATTTAAGTCACATAATTCAACGACCCAGAGAGTCAGCCCGAAAGCTTTGGAACAGATTCCTCACTAAGAAGAATCAAATTATCGACTGCCCGGACGCCGAAGCCTTAGCGGCTTTCAAACATAGTGTCCGGGACGAATGGCTTGCCAGACACCTCGGCCAGGAAAAACCAAGGACAATGGCAGCCCTAACAAGCCTTATGATCCGCTTTTGCGCGGGCGAGGATAGTTGGCTGGCCCGCAGCGGCACCAGTGACCCAAGCACATCCGAAGTCAGGGATGGCAATGGAAAACCACGACGCAATAGAAGCAAGCGTCGAAGCAATGAAGTCAGCCCAGACAATACGGCGGTAAACGCCGGATTCAGGGGCTCTCGACCTGGTCAACGGAAAAAGCCATTCAAAGGCAGCAGAGATGGACCGTCCAGCCTAAACAAGATTCTGGACAGATTATGTCAGATTCACGGCACCTCCAATAAACCTGCAAAGCACACCAACAAAGAATGCTGGGTCTTTAAGTAGGCCGGCAAGCTAAACGCCAAACATAAGGGGAGGGAGACACCAAGTGAAGACGAGGATGAGCCTCACCAACAAAACACTAGGGACAGAAAAAATTCCCACCAGAAGTCAAAACAGTGAACATGATTCACATAACGAAGAGGAGGAGCACACGCGACTCCGAGACGTACGCGCCATAGAGCCCGTTACCCCCAAGTTCAACCCTTGGTCGGCCTGCCCAGTCACTTTTGATCGCAGGGATCACCGGACTAGCATCCGGCATGGAGGATTGGCCGCCTTGGTACTAGACCCAATAATTGACGGATACCATCTCACTCGAGTCCTTATGGATGGTGGCAGTAGTCTTAATCTGATATATCAAGACACAGTCCGCAAAATGGGGATAGACCCAACAAGAATCAGCCAAAGCAATACTACCTTTAAAGGAGTAATACCATGCCCAGAAGCCCGATGCACGGGCTCTATAGTACTAGAGGTTGTATTCAGTTCTCCCGACAACTTCCGAAGCGAAGAATTAACCTTCGACATCGCTCCATTCCGAAGCGGCTATCAAGCACTACTCAGAAGAACAGCCTTCACTCGTTTTAATGTAATACCGCATTACGCGTATCTTAAGCTTAAGATGCCCGGTCCACGTGGCATCATCATAGTTAGCGGAAACTCAGAGCGTCCCTTACATGCGGAGGAAAGTACGGCGTCTTTCGCAGCCGAACACTGAACGACCCCTCCAACCAGAATAAATGATCGGTCATCAAGACCGCGGACACGGCTAGACGAGTCCGGCGCACCCCTCGCTATAACAGTTCAGACAAACCCGAGATTGGGTCGATGGATATACCCTCATAGGTGGCGCTAGGGGCTTCCCGCATGTAAAAAAGGACTATAGTTCAGTTTGACCTTACTTAGATCGAATTTCAATAGTCTATTAAAAATATCCAATTTTCCGCACGTAGAATTTCACCTGGGTTTTTCTCTCTTGTAGATGACAATCGTGCTACACCCTTCTAGGACACGGCACAACGGAGACACAGGCGCAGACGTGCAGCAGGGCCCCGCTCAAAGGTTTCTTTCTAGATTAAGACCCTGTGTAAACCTTTCTCACTGTCTCTTGTTGCCTCACGCCCTCCGGATACTTAGCACAACCGAGAGGGATGCTGACGTTATAGGCATTTTTGCCACGTCGGACTGATGCACATACCTGGAAATTTAGGGTTCATTATCAAGGGCTTTGCTCAGCCCGGTATATGTTGTAAAGTCCGAATACCTTAGGGAGTGTTCGGCGTCGCGAGTTTGGCCTTATATGCATCAGCTCCGAATCATGTCTTTGGTCAAATGTTGGGTTTGCCCGGCTCCCGTGTTTTGCTACCTTACGTTCCGCTCTATCGGCTAAGGTGGCACCGGGAGAACTACTGCGATTGTGCCCTGGTTCATCTGGATAAGCACCTCAATAGAGAAAGCTGAAACCTGACTGTCATGATAAAGCGCGAGACTAGTCAACCACTTGAGGACTCAGCGGAATCTTCGCGATTCCTCCGCATTAACGAAGGACCGGTTTCCCGGTCAGTATGTACGCGCACCATATTCGGATAAGCGCGGAAGTACCAGGGGCTATATAGTAGCCCTATTGTCAAACTCCTATGGCTAAGTGAAAGTGTTAAAACAATATAGTCTGATTGCCTTGTTCGTCGCGCTATCACCTCCTTAATGGACCAAGACATTGGATCAAGTGTGAATACGCGCTTAACACCCCCGCATTATATGTGTGGGGGCTGAAGCCGACGACTGCAAACTTTCAGGTTATATACATACATAAAACGGCCGCACAGGAGGCATCATAATACTTTCAGGCAAAAGTATAAACACATCCTTTATAATCCAAATAGCATCATTTTTACAATTGGGATACATGTCACTCGAACATGATACTCTTTGAACACTGAGCCTCCATTAAACGAGCGCCTTCTAGGACTTCTTCTAAATAGTGCTTGATGTCTACTACACAACCTTCTTCTTGTAGACGTTGTTGGGCCTCCAAGTGCAGAGGTTTGTAGGACAGTAGCAAATTTCCCTCAAGTGGATGACCTAAGGTTTATCAATCTTTAGGAGGCGTAGGATGAAGATGGTCTCTCTCGAGCAACCCTGCAACCAAATAACAAAGAGTCTCTTGTGTCCCCAACACACCCAATACAATGGTAAATTGTATAGGTGCACTAGTTTGGCGAAGAGATGGTGATACAAGTGGTATATGGATAGTAGATAATGGTTTTTGTAATCTGAAAATATAAAAACAGCAAGGTAACTAATGATAAAAGTGAGCGTAAACGGTATTGCAATGATATGAAATAAGGCCTAGGGTTCATACTTTCACTAGTGTAAGTCCTCTCAACAATACTAACATAATTGGATCATAAAACTATCCCTCAACATGCAACAAAGAGTCACTCTAAAGTCACTAATAGCAGAGAAAGAATGAAGAGATTATGGTAGGGTACGAAACCACCTCAAAGTTATTCTTTCCAATCAATCCGTTGGGCTATTCCTATAAGTGTCACAAACAGCCCTAGAGTTCGTACTAGAATAACACCTTAAGATACAAATCAACCAAAACCCTAATGTCACCTAGATATTCCAATGTCACCTCAAGTATCCATGGGCATGATTATACGATATGCATCACACAATCTCAGATTCATCTATTCAACCAACACAAAGGACCTCAAAGAGTGCCCCAAAGTTCTACCGGAGAATCACGACGAAAACGTGTGCCAACCCCTATGCATAGGTTCATGGGCGGAACCCGCAAGTTGATCACCAAAACATACATCAAGTGAATCACGTGGTATCCCATTGTCACCACAGATACGCACGGCAAGACATACATCAAGTGTTCTCAAATCTTTAAAGACTCAATCCGATAAGATAACTTCAAAGGGGAAACTCAATTCCTTACAAGAGAGTAGAGGGGGAAGAAAACATCATAGGATCCAACTATAATAGCAAAGCTCACGATACATCAAGATCGTATCACCTCAAGAACATGAGAGAGAGAGAGAGATCAAACACATAGCTACTGGTACATACCCTCAGCCCCGAGGGAGAACTACTCCCTCCTCATCATGGAGAGCACTGGGATGATGAAGATGGCCACCGAAGAAGGATTCCCCGTCTGGCAGGGTGCCGGAACGGGTCTAGATTGGTTTTCGGTGGCTACGGAGGCTTCTGGCAGCGGAACTCCCGATCTAATCTCCGTTCTGGAAGTTTTAGGGTACGACGATATATATGGGTGCAGGAAGTACGTCGGAGGAGCCACAGGGGCCCCACGAGGCAGGGGGGCGCGCCCTAGGGGGGGGGCGCCCCCACCCTCGTGAGCACCTCCCATATCTCCTGACGTGGAGTCCAAGTGTATCTGGTGGCTTTCGTTCCAAAAATAACTTCTCCAGTTGATTTCGTTCCGTTTCGACTCCGTTTGATATTCCTTTTCTTCGAAACACTGAAATAGGCATAAAACAGCAAATCTGGGCTGGGCCTCCGGTTAATAGGTTAGTCCCAAAAGTAATATAAAAGTGGATAATAAAGCCCAATATTGCCCAAAACAGTAGATAATATAGCATGGAGAAATCAAAAATTATAGATACGTTGGAGACGTATCAAGCATCCCCAAGCTTAATTCCTGCTCGTCCTCGAGTAGGTAAATGATAAAAAAAATTGATGCGGAGTGCTACTTGGCATAATTTCAATGTGATTATTCTTAATTGTGGTATGAATATTCAGATCCATAAGATTCAAGACAAAAGTTCAATATTGACATAAAAATAATAATACTTCAAGCATACTAACTAAGCAATTATGTCTTCTCAAAATAACATGGCCAAAGAAAGCTATCCCTACAAAATCATATAGTCTGGCTATGCTCTATCTTCACCACACAAAATATTTAAATCATGCACAACCCCGATGACAAGCCAAGCAATTGTTTCATACTTTTGATGTTCTCAAACTTTTTCAATCTTCATGCAATACATGAGCGTGAGCCATGGACATAGCACTATAGGTGGAATAGAATGGTGGTTGTGGAGAAGACAAAAAGGAGAAGATAGTCTCACATCAACTAGGCGTATCAATGGGCTATGGAGATGCCCATCAATAGATATCAATGTGAGTGAGTAGGGATTGCCATGCAACGGATGCACTAGAGCTATAAGTGTATGAAAGCTCAACAAAAGAAACTAGTGGGTGTGCATCCAACTCGCTTGCTCACGAAGACCTAGGGCATTTTGAGGAAGCCCATCATTGGAATATACAAGCCAAGTTCTATAATGTAAAATTCCCACTAGTATATGAAAGTGATAACATGAGAGACTCTCTACTGTGAAGATCATGGTGCTACTTTGAAGCACAAGTGTGGTAAAAGGATAGTAGCATTGCCCCTTTTTATTTATTTTCTCTTTTTTGCCCTTTTTTCTTTGGCCTTTTTTTGGGACAATGCTATATTAAATGATGATCATCACACTTTTATTTACTTACAACTCAAGAATTACAACTCGATACTTAGAACAAGATATGACTCTATATGAATGCCTCCGACGGTGTACCGGGTTGTGCAATGACTCATGAGTGACATGTATGAAAGAATTATCAATGGTGGCTTTGCCACAAATACGATATCAACTACATGTTCATGCTAAGCAATATGACAATGATGAAGCATGTCATAATAAATGAAACGGTGGAAAGTTGCATGGCAATATATCTCGGAATGGCTATGGAAATGCCATAATAGGTAGGTATGGTGGCTGTTTTGAGGAAGGTATATGGTGGGTGTATGGTACCGGCAAAAGTTGTGCGGTACTAGAGAGGCTAGCAATGGTGGAAGGGTGAGAGTGCGTATAATCCATGGACTCAACATTAGTCATAAAGAACTCATATACTTATTGCAAAAATCTACAAGTTATCAAAGCAAAGTATTACGCGCATGCTCCTAGGGGGATAGATTGGTAGGAAAAGACCATCGCTCGTCCCCGACCGCCACTCATAAGGAAGACAATAAATAAATCATGCTCCGACTTCATCACATAACGGTTCACCATACGTGCATGCTACGGGAATCACAAACTTCAACACAAGTATTTCTCAAATGCATAACCACTCAACTAGCATGACTCTAATATCACCATCTCCATATCTCAAAACAATTATCAAGTATCAAACTTGTCATGGTATTCTTTTTTTTTTGCAAACCAAAAAAAAAGAATACCATGACAAGTTTGATACTTGATAATTGTTTTGAGATATGGAAAGTATTATTATTCTTGAATACCTAGCATATTAGGATTTTAAGAAAATTATCATGCTATTTAAGACTTTCAAAATGATATAAGTGAAGCATGTGAGTCCATCTATTTCTTCAAAATAAAACTACCACCTTGCTCTAAAAGATATAAGTGAAGCACTAGAGCAAATGACAAACTACTCCGAAAGATATAAGTGAAGATCAATGAGTAGTCGAATAATTATGCAACTATGTGAAGACTCTCTAACATTTAATAATTTCAGATCTTGGTATTCTATTAAAACAGAAAGCAAAGCAAAATAATATGACATTCTAAGAATGGCAAACATCACGTGAAGAAGCAAAAACTTAGGATCAACCGGTACTAACCGATAGTTGTTGAAGAAGAAAGGCGGGATGCCAACCAGGGCATCCCCAAGCTTAGATGCTTGAGACTTATTGAAATATTATCTTGGGGTGCCTTGGGCATCCCCAAGCTTGAGCTTTTGTGTCTCCTTAATTCCTCTCATATCAAGGTCTCCCTAAATCTCAAAAGCTTCATCCACACAAAACTCAACAAGGACTCGTGAGATAAGTTAGTATAAACTATTGCCAAAACCTTATCATACTCTACTGTAGCAAATCACTAAAATTATTATTCAACATTTCATACTAAATGTCTCTGCATATTTAATAGTCCCATCCTCAAATAGAATCATTAAAGATGCAAACTTATGCAAACAATGCAAACATAACAGCAATCTGCCTAAACAGGATAGTCTGTAAAGAATGCTGTAACATCCATACTTCCCTAGCTCCAAAAATTATGAAAGAAAATTCCCACTGTATTAAATTTATCAGATCTTAATATGCAAAGGTTTCAAAATTTTATCACATTCTGACTTTTCTAGGGAATTATTGCAACAATGGTAAACTTTCTGTTTTCAAACAGCAACATGTATACTTGTAACATAGGCATAGCAAAGGCTATCAATGCCACTTTTATTGGAATAAAAGATGCAAAACATTGTTCTAAATAACAGCATGCAAATCGTAACAAAATAAATTGATGCTCCAAGCAAAACACATATCATGTGGCGAATAAAAATATAGCTCCAAGTAAAGTTACCGATGAACGAAGACGAAAGAGGGGATGCCTTCCGGGGCATCCCCAAGCTTAGGCTCTTGGATATACTTGAATATTAACTTGGGGTGCCTTGGGAATCCCCAAGCTTAGGCTCTTTCGACTCCTTATTCCATAGTCCATCGAATCCTTACCCAAAACTTGAAAACTTCACAACACAAAACTTAACAGAAAACTCGTAAGCTCCGTTAGTATAAGAAAATAAATCACCACTTTAAGGTACTGTAATGAACTCATTATTTATTTATATTGGTGTTAAAACTACTGTATTCCAACTTCTATATAGTTTATAAACTATTTTACTAGCCATAGATTCATCAAAATAAGTAAACAACACATGAAAAACAGAATCTGTCAAAAACAGAACAGTCTGTAGTAATCTGGATCAAAAGTATACTTATGGACCTCATAAAATTCTCAAATAAATTGCTGGACCTGAGTAATTTATCTATTAATCATCTTCAAAAAGAATTAACTAAATATCACTCTCCAAATAAAAATTGCAGCAATTCTCGTGATCACTAAAGTTTCTGTTTTTGACAGCATGATCAACAAGACTTTCCCCAAGTCTTCCCGAAGGTTCTACTTGGCACAAACACTAATTAAACACATAAAACCACATCTGAACATAGGCTAGATGAATTATTTATTACTAAACAGGAACAAAAAGCAAGGAACTAAAATAAAATTGGGTTGCCTCCCAACAAGCGCTATCGTTTAATGCCCCTAGCTAGGCATGATGATTTCAATGATGCTCACAGAAAGGATAAGAATTCAAACATAAAGAGAGCATCATAAGGAATATGACTAGCACATTTAAGTCTAACCCTCTTCCTATGCATAGGGATTTTGTGAGCAAACAATTTATGGGAACAATAATCAACTAGCATAGGAGAGCAAAACAAGCATAACTTCAAAATTTTAAGCATATAGAGAGGAAACTTGATATTATTGCAACTCCTACAAGCATATGTTCCTCCCTCATAATAATTTTCAGTAGTGTAACACCCCGGATGTAACTTTCCCAATTTGTACTCCAACTCTTGTCGTTTCCAGCGTTAAGTTATATTTATTCCCTCGGGTTCGGGTCTTTGTCCCCGTGTATTGTTGTCGTTGTCATGCATCTCATATCATGTCATCATGTGCATTGCATTTGCATACGTGTTCATCTCATGCATTCGAGCATTTTCCCCGTTGTCCGTTTTGCATTCCGGCGCTTCGTTCTCCTCCGGTGGTCATTTCTAGCTTTCTTTCGTGTGTGGGGATTAAACATTTCCGGATTGGACCGAGACTTGCCAAGCGGCCTTGGTTTACTACCGGTAGACCGCCTGTCAAGTTTCGTGCCATTTGGACTTTGTTTGATACTCAAACGGTTAACCGAGGGACCGAAAAGGCCTCGTGTGTGTTGCAGCCCAACACCCCTCCAATTTGGCCCAAAACCCACCAAGCTCTGCTCCATGTCCTAGAGCGTTCGATCACGACCGCGTGGCCGAAAACCGCACCTCATTTGGACTCTCCTAGCTCCACTTATGCCTATAAATAGACACCCCCCGATTTCGGATCTCTCCCTCTCCCCGAAACCCTAAAATCTACCCCGCCGCCGCCGGACAATGTCCGTTTTCAGCCGGACGAGACGCGCCGCCGCCCCGAGCCACTAGGGGGCCGCCACGTGTCCTCCCCGCCGGCGCCACCACGCGCGGCCCAGGTCGGCGCGCCGCCGCCCATCTCCTCCCGCCTCCCGCGCGCCGCCCGGGAGCTCGCCGCCTCCGCCGCGCCGCCCTTCGTCGCCGGCGCCGACCTCCGCCGCCGCACTCTGGCCCGACGCCCACCGCCCGCGCCTCCTCTCGCCGCCCGGCGACGCCGCCGCCCTCGCCGGCCGCCGCGGCGCCATCGCCGCCCCGCCGACGCCACCTCCCGGCCTCGTCCTCCTCACTCCGGCGACCCGCCGGCGAACAGTAACCCCGGCCAACCTCGGGAGTCGCGCCGTGAACAGTTCCACATCTAGATCCGGTTGACTTTTTCCCCTCTCCCTTAATTTTTTATGCCTACTTTGACCTGCCGTAACTTTGCATCTGTAGCTCCGATTTGGGCATATAGCATATCAAAATGTTCGCCTCGACGAGTACATCATTTAATTCCATTGCATCATTTTCATTTGAGTTCATCTTGATGCCCAAAATGCTGTTAGAAGGAGGCTTCGTGAGTTAATTGTCAGATCTGCTAGTTCATCTTAGGCTTTTGTCATTTTTGCCATGATTATTGTGTGCATGCTATGCCTGTGAGTCCTTCATGTGTTTTGTTAAGCATTTTGTCTTCTTTCCAGAGGTGCAACTCATGCATTTTTAGGATGTGTGTGGTGACTTGTGCAAGCTTGCAAAGTGAGGCACCCGGTAAATCTGTTTTCAGAGACTTAGTTGTTTTCACTAAGTCTGGGATTATTTAGTTCATGATGCCATATGTTCAGCTTGTTTCCTAGTGATCCGTACCTCTTTTGAGGATGATCAGTAAAGGAGTTTTGTTAATAATGTTATGCTCTATCCATCCATGTCTTTGTTTGCAATTATGGAGCACCCTAGCTTGAGTCAATCGAGCTCTACTTTTGCTTCATGGTGAATCTGGGCAGATCGTCAACTCGTTTGCGATTTTGCCGATGTTATTATAGTTGATCCGTGCATGCTATGCCATTGTTCTTGCCATGTCTAGCTTGTATTTTGTGCCTTCTTAATGGATGTATGCTTGCCTTGCCATGACTTGCAACGTAGTGAGTGCATCGAGCTTGTTTACATGCCTTCGTGAGTTATATTTCAGCATGTCTCAGTTTTTACTAAGTCTGAAAACTGATTGTGTTTTAGCTATGTCCGTGTGCCCGTTAATATATTTTGTGAACCCTTTTGGCCCCAGGTCACTTTGGGTCTTTTGTTAAGCTTGTTGAGTAGCTCCATGCCATGTTTTTACTTGTCTTAATCAGGTCATGTATCATATTGTTTTGCTGCTCCGAAGAGGGCTTCGTGATCTGAAATTCCAGACAAGTGTTAATTTCACTAAGTCTGGAATCTGTTTTGCATTTGCGTTTTTGCCATGCTTGTTTGAACCTCATAATGGATGAATTGGCCGTAGCTCAGTGCTAGACTTTTGTTAAGAATCTTGTGTACATCCCTGCCATGCATTTTGTTATCATGTTTGGGTGCTGTAGCATGTTCATCCCATTGCATTTAGATGCCTACTTGCTGTAGATCGCAGACCGGTGTCATTCTTAAAACGCTTGCCATTTTCAAACCGTAACTCCGTTTCCGAAGATCTTTATATCGTTTTCAAGCGATTTCATCTCATCTTTCTAGTGGCACACTTGGAATTTCAAGTTGAGGCCAGGTTCATGCATTTCCTGTCATATCTTGCATTTTGCATCCCGCATCGCATCCCGCATAGCATATCATCATTTCATCATAGTGCTTGGTCTTGCACGTGATTGATTGCATCCTTGTTGCTTGTTTGTCTTGTTGGGTAGAGCCGGGAGACGAGTTCACTAACGAGGAGCCCGTTGAGTTTGCTTGTGAGGATCCAGTCAACTCTGACAACTGTGCAGGCAAGATGATCATACCCTCGAAATCACTACTATCTTTGCTATGCTAGTTTGCTCGCTCTTGCTATGCCAATGCTACGATGCCTACCATTTGCTTGTCAGCCTCCCAATTGTCATGTCAAACCTCTAACCCACCATGTCCTAGCAAACCGTTGATTGGCTATGTTACCGCTTTGCTCAGCCCCTCTTATAGCGTTGCTAGTTGCAGGTGAAGATTGGAGGCTGTTCCTTGTTGGAACATAATTTATTTACTTGTTGGGATATCATTATATTGCTATGTTATCTTAATGCATCTATATACTTGGTAAAGGGTGGAAGGCTCGGCCTCTCGCCTAGTGTTTTGTTCCACTCTTGCCGCTCTAGTTTCCGTCATATCGGTGTTATGTTCCCGGATTTTGCGTTCCTTACGCGGTTGGGTTATAATGGGAACCCCTTGATATTTTGCCTTGATTAAAGCTTTTCCAGCAATGCCCAACCTTGGTTTTACCATTTGCCACCTAGCCGTTTCTTTCCCTTGGGTTCTGCAGACTCAAGGGTCATCTTATTTTACCCCCCCGGGCCAGTGCTCCTCTGAGTGTTGGTCCACCTGTCAGCTACCGGTGGCCACCAGGGGCAACTCTGGGCTGGCCTACCCGTACCTAGGACAATCTGAGTGTGCCCTGAGAAAGAGATATGTGCAGCTCCTACCGGGATTTGTCGGCACATTCGGGCGGTGTTGCTGGTCTTTTTTTAACCCGTCGAAGTGTCTTGAGTTACCGAGATACCGAGTCTGATCGGAACGTCTTGGGAGGAGGTCTATTCCTTCGTTGACCGTGAGAGCTTGTCGTGGGCTAAGTTGGGACTCCCCTGCAGGGATTGAACTTTCGAAAGCCGTGCCCGCGGTTATGGGCAGATGGGTATTTGTTAATGTCTGGTTGTAGATAACTTGAACCTTATTTAATTAAAATGAATCAACTGAGTGTGTTACCGTGATGGCCTCTTCTCGACGGAGACCGGGAAGTGGACACGGTGTTGGAGTAATGTTTGCGCAGGTTGTTCCCCTAGATTCTCGCTCGTGCTCCGCTTTCTCTTCTCGCTCTCCTTTGCGTATAAGTTAGCCACCATATATGCTAGTCGCTTGCTGCAGCTCCACTTATATATTGCCTTATCCTTCCTATAAGCTTAAATAGTTTTGATCGCGAGGGTGCGAGATTGCTGAGTCTGTGTGGCTACAGATACTATAACTCCAGATGCAGGTCCAGGTGATTCCGCTCCAGGTGACGAGTACGAGCTTAAGTGGGAGTTTAACGAAGACTCTCAGCGATACTACGTGTCTTTTCCCGACGATCAGTAGTGGTGCCCAGTTGGGGGTGATTGGGACCGTGTCGCATGTTGGGTTCTCTTCTATTTTGGCGCCGTAGTCGGGCCATGAGTGTTTGTATGATGGATGTTATTTATGTTCTTGATTGACGTGGCGAGTGTAAGCCAACTATGTTCTCCCCTTTATTATTCATATTACATGGGATGTTGTGAAGATTGCCTAACTTGCGACAGATGCCTTCAATGCGATTATGTCTCTAAGTCATGCCTCGACACGTGGGAGCTATAGTCGCATCGAGGGTGTTACAAGTTGGTAATCAGAGCCTTCCCCGACCTTAGGAGCCCCATTGCTTGATCGTTTTTAGCAGCCGAGTTGTGTTTAGAAAAATGTTTTGAGTCTTTAGGAATTATATATCGGAGAGTTTAGGAATTCTTTTTACTTCCCAGTCTCCTCATCGCTCTGGTAAGGCATCCTGACGTGGAGTTTTGACTCTTCTCTTCTCAAATTTCACAAAAAAAATTCTTAGGATCACGCGAGTATCTTGGAATCGTTCCGATGGCTTATGATGAGAACATTGTCTTGGTGCCTCCTGTCAGGGGTTTAGTGGAAGTGTCCCGGGGAGTTGAGCTCTGAGGTGTTGTCATCATAATTTTATCGTTGCAATTCTGGAATACTTGAGATATGTTCGCCGACATCGAAAATCTCTTTTATGCAGTTCGTTGGTGAGATAACCTCGACGCCACCCAGTATTGGGGCGGGAGTTCGGGAGTATCGCCATAACTTGTATAACGGATGCTTTTCGAAGGTTGAGGTAGATGGTTTCCGAAGTTTTCTTGGTTATGTGTTGAAGGATGGATACAGCTGGATGTAGGATTTGCTAGTTTGGGTGAGATATTATGCTTCCCCTGTATCCCCAACACCTGATTGCATAACCGGAAAGGTTCGGGAGTTTCATAGGTGGGAATTCTAGTAGCTCTAGTTCTTCTTCCACGAATATTGGTTTGAGATTGGGATTTCTTACCGATTATTCGTTCTTGATCCGTACCTTGTTGATTTATTTCTCTACCTTAATTCTATGTGGCTTCTCAATTTATGGATATGTGACCATTTCAAGAGGAATGCATTCGTTCATTTTGTTCGGATGTGAAGACTATATGTTGCAATTTTCATTCCGTTGGATTCAGCTTCAATATTTGTCTGTCAATGTGCTAATGGTGGTCAACCTCTTCAGGATGGCTCCTCCAACGCGCACGACTCTGAATCCTGATCCGCCACCGCCTCCACCTCCTCCAGAGGCATGGCAAGCTGTGATGGCCGCAACTAATGCAAACACTTAGCTGATCATGCAAATTCTCCAAGAGCGCAATCAAGGCAGTCAAGGGAATCAAGGCGGCAATCAGAGTCACTTTTCTACACTCAACCAGTTCCTAGCTAACGGGCCAAAGACTTTCAGCAATTGTGTTGAGGCAACCGATGCTGACGATTGGCTTGTGGATCTGTGCAAGCATTTCGAGTGCAGTAACGTCAGGCCTGAGGACTTTGTGAAGTTCGCTTCCTTCCAACTCAAAGATCAAGCTGCAGAATGGTTCCAGCAGTACAAGGATTCCAGAGGTGGACGTGTTATCACTTGGGATGATTTCCGTCGAGATTTCTGAGCTCATCATATTCCGCAGAGCGTGGTTGAAAGCAAGCGTGAGGAATTCCGCAATCTGAAGCAAGGCTCTTTGTCTGTCTATGACTACAACAAATTGTTCCAGAAGCTTGCCCGCTTTGCCAAACAGGACGTGCCTGATGAGAAGAGCATGATATATTAGTTCAGGGGTGGTCTCAGAGAAGATATTCAGCTTGCTCTTGTTCTCTTCGAGCCCTTGAGATACGATGAGTTCTACAACATGGCGCTGAAGCAAGAGGCTGCTCAGTTGAGATGTGATGCTTCCAGGAAGCGAGTCAGAGATGTTACTCCTTCTTCCTCTACTCAAGTGGCCAAGCAGCAGAAGTTTTGGCTTCCTCCTCCTCCGTTCTGTTAGCCGTATCAGCAGAAGAGCAAAGGTGGCAGTGGTTCTTCCCACCCACCCAACCCAGGCTTTAAGAACAAGACTTCGTCTCAACCTCCAAGATCGAGTGCTCCGTATCACCGTCCGCTTTCAGAGGTCACGTGCAACAAGTGCCAACAGAAGGGTCACTATGCCAACAAGTGTCTCAACCAGAGGCGTCTTCCTCCTCCTCCTCCTGTGAGATCGGCAAGTACAACTGTGGTCAAGCATAACCCCAAGCATGCCAAGGTGAATTTGATGAATGCAGCTCAGGCAGAGGACTCGTCAGATGTGATCGAGGGTAACCTTCCTGTTAATGATATTCCTGCAAAAGTTCTCTTTGACACTGGTGCATCGCATTGCTTCATCTCGAGACCGTTTACAAATAGGCATGAATTGGTTTCACAAGTTTTGCCTAGTCCTTTAGCAGTTGTCTCTCCCGGTAAGCGCATGCAGGCTAACTCCATCGTTCCGGATGTTTCTATCACTTTGGGTGACTACAAGTTTCTATCTTCTCCAACGGTTCTCGGTGACTCGGATATTGATCTTATTCTGGGAATGGATTGGCTTTCTAAGCACAAGGCTCAGCTTGATTGTGCAGCCAGGCAGATTCAATTGACTCATTCGTCTGAGGATGTAATTGTCTTTGCCACTCGTGATGATACCATTCGTCTGTTTTCTCTCAATGAGAAGGGTGAATTGGATGCCATCTCTCAAATTCCAGTCGTTTGCGAATATCAAGACGTCTTTCCAGAAGAGCTCCCAGGAATGCCTCCGCACCGGCCAGTTGAATTCGTTATTGAACTTGAGCCTGGCACGGAACCTGTGTGCAAACTTCCTTACAAGCTCGGACCTGAAGAGTTGAAGGAGATGAAGAAGCAACTCGATGAGCAAGAAAGAATGGGTCTCATCCGGCCTAGTTCTTCTCCATGGGGCTGTGGTGTTCTTTTTGTGAAGAAGAAGGATGGAACGGACCGACTTTGTGTTGATTACCGTCCAGTGAACAAGAAGACCATCAAGAATAAATACCCACTTCCCAACATCAATGAGCTGTTCGAACAACTCAAAGGTGCCCAAGTATTCTCCAAGCTTGATCTCCGTATGGGTTATCACCAGATTCGCATTCGTGAAGAAGATATTCCCAAGACAGCATTCAGAACAAGCTTTGGTTCATATGAATACACTGTCATGTCTTTTGGCCTCGCCAACGCTCCTCCGACGTTCTCTCGCATGATGAACTTCATCTTCAACGCCTACACCAATGACTTCGTTTTGGTCTATCTCGACGACATTCTGGTTTTCTCGAAGAACAAGGAAGATCATGCCAAGCACTTGCGTTTGGTTCTTGATAAGCTCAGAGAACATCAGTTCTACGCCAAGTTCTCCAAGTGTGAATTTTGGCTCGATGAGGTTCTTTATCTTGGTCATATCATCTCTGCCAAGGGCATTGCCGTGAATCCTGAGAAGGTGTCTGCAATTGTGAATTGGGAACCTCCTCAGAACGTGAAACAACTCCGCAGTTTTCTCGGTCTCGCAAGCTATTGCCGAAGATTCGTTGAAAACTTTTCTAAGATCGCGAAGCCTCTCTCAAATCTTCTTCAGAAGCACGTCAAGTACGTTTGGTCTCCGGTGTGTGATATTGCTTTCAACGCTTTGAAAGAGAAATTGATCATGGCTCCAGTTCTGACTCCGCCTGATGAATCCAAGCCGTACGAGGTCTTTTGTGATGCCTCTCTCCAAGGTCTCGGTGCAGTTTTGATGCAAGAGAAGAAAGTTGTTGCCTATACATCTCGCCAGTTGAAGCCGAATGAGAAGAACTACCCCACTCACGATCTCGAGTTGGCGGCAGTTGTGCATGCTTTGTTGACTTGGAGACATCTTCTATTGGGAAGAAAAGTGGACATTTTCACTGATCACAAGAGTCTCAAGTACATCTTCACTCAGCCTAATCTCAACCTCAGGCAAACTCGATGGGTCGAAATGATTCAAGAGTACAATCCGAGTATCGAGTATACTCCAGGCAAGGCCAATGTGATTGCTGACGCTTTGAGCAGAAAGGCTTACTGCAATAGTTTGATTCTTAAGCCTTATCAACCCGAGCTTTGTGAAGCTTTCCGCAAACTTAATCTGCAAGTTGTTCCTAAAGGTTTCCTTGCCAACCTTCAAGTCTCTCCTACCTTAGAAGACCAGATTCGCCAAGCCCAGCTTCTTGATGCTATGGTGAAAAAGGTGAAGATTGGGATTGCCAAGAGTCAGTCCAAGTACAAGTGCTACCGCCTTGATGACAAGGACACTCTCTTCTTCGAGGATCGTATTGTTGTGCCCAAAGGTGACCTCCGTCAAGTGATCATGAACGAGCCTCACAATTCTCTCCTCTCCATCCACCCTGGGAGCACGAAGATGTATCAGGACCTCAAGCAAGCTTATTGGTGGACTCGAATGAAGCGCGAGATCGCTCAATTCGTGAATGAATGTGATGTCTGCAGAAGAGTGAAGGCAGAACACCAAAGGCCAGCAGGTCTCCTCCAACCTCTTGCCATTCCAGAATGGAAGTTTGACCACATTGAAATGGACTTCGTGACTGGGTTTCCAAAGTCCAAGCGTGGCAATGATGCTATATTCGTTGTCATCGACAAACTCACCAAAGTGGCTCACTTTCTGCCTATCAAAGATTCGATCACTGCAGCTCAATTGGCGGAACTCTATACCTCTCGCATTGTCTCTCTGCACAGTATTCCTCAAGTGATCTCTTCAGATCGTGGTAGCATCTTTACCTCCAAGTTTTGGGATTCTTTTCAGAAGGCCATGGGCACCAACATCTGCTTCAGCACTGCTTTCCATCCTCAAACAAGCGGTCAAGTCAAGCGTGTCAACCAGATTCTTGAAGATATGCTCAGGGCTTGTGTGATCTCCTTCGGCATGAAGTGGGAGGATTGTCTTCCTTATGCTGAATTCTCATACAACAACAATTTTCAAGCAAGTTCGGGCAAGGCCCCTTTTGAAATTCTGTATGGCAGGAAGTGCCGTACCCCTCTCAACTGGTCCGAAACCGGTGAACGTCAGCTTTTGGGTAATGACTTAATCACAGAAGTTGAAGAAATGTGCAAAGTCATTCGAGATAACCTCAAAGTAGCCCAATCCCGCCAGAAGAGCTACTATGATAGTAAGCACCGTGATTTGGCTTTCGAGATCGGAGATCATGTTTACCTCCGTGTCTCTCCTATGAAAGGTACTCTTCACTTCGGTATTAAAGGGAAGCTTGCCCCTAGATACGTGGGACATTTCAAGATTGTCAGCAAGAGAGGCGACCTCGCCTATCAACTCGAGCTTCCTTCAAACTTTGCAACTATTCATGACGTGTTCCATGTCTCTCAGCTTCGAAAGTGCTTCAAGACTCCTGACCGCATAGTCAACTTCGAGGACATTGAGCTCCAAGAAGATCTCTCCTATCGTGAGCACCCAGTTGCTATTCTGGAAGAGACTGAACGCAAGACTCGCAACAAGTCAATCAAATTTCTCAAAGTCAAGTGGTCACACCATTCCTACCGTGAAGCTACCTGGGAACGCGAGGATCACCTCCGTTCTGAGTACCCGGAGTTCTTTCAGTCCTAGATCTCGAGACGAGATCTTTTCGTAGTGGTGGAGTGTTGTAACACCCCGGATGTAACTTTCCCAATTTGTACTCCAACTCTTGTCGTTTCCGGCGTTAAGTTATATTTATTCCCTCGGGTTCGGGTCTTTGTCTCCGTGTGTTGTTGTCGTTGTCATGCATCTCATATCATGTCATCATGTGCATTGCATTTGCATACGTGTTCATCTCATGCATTCGAGCATTTTCCCCGTTGTCCGTTTTGCATTCCGGCGCTTCGTTCTCCTCCGGTGGTCATTTCTAGCTTTCTTTCGTGTGTGGGGATTAAACATTTCCGGATTGGACCGAGACTTGCCAAGCGGCCTTGTTTACTACCGGTAGACCGCCTGTCAAGTTTCGTGCAATTTGAACTTCGTTTGATACTCAAACGGTTAACCGAGGGACCGAAAAGGCCTCGTGTGTGTTGCAGCCCAACACCCCTCCAATTTGGCCCAAAACCCACCAAGCTCTGATCCATGTCCTAGAGCGTTCGATCACGATCGCGTGGCCGAAAACCGCACCTCATTTGGACTCTCCTAGCTCCACTTATGCCTATAAATAGACACCCCCCGATTTCGGATCTCTCCCTCTCCCCGAAACCCTAAAATCTACCCCGCCGCCGCCGGACAATGTCCGTTTTCAGCCGGACGAGACGCGCCGCCGCCCCGAGCCACTAGGGGTCCGCCACGTGTCCTCCCCGCCGGGGCCACCGCGCGCGGCCCGCCCGGCCCGCGTAGGGCCCCCGCGACCCAGGTCGGCGCGCCGCCGCCCATCTCCTCCGGCTTCCCGCGCGCCGCCCGGGAGCTCGCCGCCTCCGTCGCGCCGCCCTTCGTCACCGGCGCCGACCTCCGCC
>NC_041384.1:439400994-439410540 GCF_002162155.2 Triticum dicoccoides
ACACCGCCGCCCTCGCCGACGCCACCTCCCCCAGCCGGCCTCATCCTCCTCACTCCAGCGACCCGCCGGTGAACAGTAACCCCGGCCAACCTCGGGAGTCGCGCCGTGAACAGTTCCAGATCTAGATCCGGTTGACTTTTCCCCCTCTCCCTTAATTTTTTTATGCCTACTTTGACCTGCCGTAACTTTGCATCCGTAGCTCCGATTTGGGCATATAGCATATCAAAATGTTTGCCTCGATGAGTATATCATTTAATTCCATTGCATCATTTTCATTTGAGTTCACCTTGATGCCCAAAATGCTGTTAGAAGGAGGCTTCGTGAGTTAATTGTCAGATCTGCTAGTTCATCTTAGGCTTTTGTCATTTTTTCCATGATTATTGTGTGCATGCTATGCCTGTGAGTCCTTCATGTGTTTTGTTAAGCATTTTGTCTTCTTTCCAGAGGTGCAACCCATGCATTTTTAGGATGTGTGTGGTGACTTGTGCATGCTTGCAAAGTGAGGCACCCGGTAAATCTGTTTTCAGAGACTTAGTTGTTTTCACAGTCTGGGATTATTTAGTTCATGATGCCATATGTTCAGCTTGTTTCCTAGTGATCCGTACCTCTTTAGAGGATGATTAGTAAAGGAGTTTTGTTAATCATGTTATGCTCTATCCATCCGTGTCTTTTTTGCAATTATGGAGCACCCTAGCTTGAGTCAATTGAGCTCTACTTTTGCTTCGTGGTGAATCTGGGCAGATCGTCAACTCGTTTGCGACTTTGCCGATGTTATTGTAGTTGATCCGTGCATGCTATGCCATTGTTCTTGCCATGCCTAGCTTGTATTTTGTGCCTTCTTAATGGATGTATGCTTACCTTTCCATGACTTGCACCATAGTGAGTGCATCGAGCTCGTTTACATGCCTTCGTGAGTTATATTTCAGCATGTCTCAGTTTTCACTAAGTCTGAAAACTGATTGTGTTTTATCTATGTTCGTGTGCCCGTTAATATATTTTGTGAACCCTTTTGGCCCCAGGTCACTTTGGGTCTTTTGTTAAGCTTGTTGAGTATCTCCATGCCATGTTTTTACTTGTCTTAATCAGGTCATGTATCATGTTGTTTTGCTGCTCCGAAGAGGGCTTCGTGATCTGAAATTTCAGACAAGTGTTAATTTCACTAAGTCTGGAATCTGTTTTGCATTTGCGTTTTTGCCATGCTTGTTTGAACCTCATAATGGATGAATTGGCCATAGCTCAGTGCTAGACTTTTGTTAAGAATCTTGTGTACATCCCTGCCATGCATTTTGTTATCATGTTTGGGTGCTGTAGCATGTTCATCTCATTGCATTTAGATACCTACTTGCTGTAGATCGTAGACCGGTGTCATTCTTAAAACGCTTGCCATTTCCAAACCGTAACTCCGTTTCCGAAGATCTTTATATCATTTTCAAGCGATTTCATCTCATCTTTCTAGTGGAACACTTGGAATTCCAAGTTGAGGCCAGGTTCATGCATTTCCTGTCATATCTTGCATTTTGCATCCCGCATCGCATCCCGCATAGCATATCATCATTTCATCATATTGCTTGGTCTTGCACGTGATTGATTGCATCCTTGTTGCTTGTTTGTCTTGTTGGGTAGAGCCGGGAGATGAGTTCACTAACGAGGAGCCCGTTGAGTTTGCTTGTGAGGATCCAGTCAACTCTGACAACTGTGCAGGCAAGATGATCATACCCTCGAAATCACTACTATCTTTGCTATGCTAGTTTGCTCGCTCTTGCTATGCCAATGCTACGATGCCTACCATTTGCTTGTTAGCCTCCCAATTGCCATGTCAAACCTCTAACCCACCATGTCCTAGCAAACCGTTGATTGGCTATGTTACCGCTTTGCTCAGCCCCTCTTATAGCGTTGCTAGTTGCAGGTGAAGATTGGAGGCCGTTCCTTGTTGGAACATCATTTATTTACTTGTTGGGATATCATTATATTGCTATGTTATCTTAATGCATCTATATACTTGGTAAAGGGTGGAAGGCTCGGCCTCTCGCCTAGTGTTTTGTTCCACTCTTGCCGCTCTAGTTTCCGTCATATCAGTGTTATGTTCCCGGATTTTGCGTTCCTTACGCGGTTGGGTTATAATGGGAACCCCTTGATATTTCGCCTTGATTAAAGCTTTTCCAGCAATGCCCAACCTTGGTTTTACCATTTGCCACCTAGCCGTTTCTTTCCCTTGGGTTCTGCAGACTCAAGGGTCATCTTATTTTACCCCCCCGGGCCAGTGCTCCTCTGAGTGTTGGTCCACCTGTCAGCTACCGGTGGCCACCAGGGGCAACTCTGGGCTGGCCTACCCGTACTTAGGACAATCTGAGTGTGCCCTGAGAAAGAGATATGTGCAGCTCCTATCGGGATTTGTCGGCACATTCGGGCGGTGTTGCTGGTCTTGTTTTAACCTATCGAAGTGTTGAGTTACCGAGATACCGAGTCTGATCGGAACGTCTTGGGAGGAGGTCTATTCCTTTGTTGACCGTGAGAGCTTGTCGTGGGCTAAGTTGGAACTCCCCTGCAGGGATTGAACTTTCGAAAGCCGTGCCCGCGGTTATGGGCAGATGGGTATTTGTTAATGTCCGGTTGTAGATAAATTGAACCTTATTTAATTAAAATGAATCAACTGAGTGTGTTACCGTGATGGCCTCTTCTCGGCGGAGACCGGGAAGTGGACACGGTGTTGGAGTAATGTTTGCGCAGGTTGTTCCCCTAGATTCTTGCTCGTGCTTCGCTTTCTCTTCTCGCTCTCCTTTGCGTATAAGTTAGCCACCATATATGCTAGTCGCTTGCTACAGCTCCACTTATATATGGCCTTATCCTTCCTTTAAGCTTAAATAGTTTTGATCGCGAGGGTGCGAGATTGCTGAGTCCGTGTGGCTCATAGATACTATAACTCCAGATGCAGGTCCAGGTGATTCCGCTCCAGGTGACGAGTACGAGCTCAAGTGGGAGTTTGACGAAGACTCTCAGCGATACTACGTGTCTTTTCCCGACGATCAGTAGTGGTGCCCAGTTGGGGGTGATTGGGACCGTATCGCATGTTGGGTTCTCTTCTAATTTGGCGCCGTAGTTGGGCCATGAGTGTTTGTATGATGGATGTTATTTATGTTCTTGATTGACGTGGCGAGTGTAAGCCAACTATGTTCTCCCCTTTATTATTCATATTACATGGGATGTTGTGAAGATTGCCTAACTTGCGACAGATGCCTTCAATGCGATTATGTCTCTAAGTCGTGCCTCGACACGTGGGAGCTATAGTCGCATCGAGGGTGTTACAAGTTGGTAATCAGAGCCTTCCTCGACCTTAGGAGCCCCATTGCTTGATCGTTTTTAGCAGCCGAGTTGTGTCTAGAAAAATATTTTGAGTCTTTAGGAATTATATATCGGAGAGTTTAGGAATTCTTTTTACTTCCCAGTCTCGTCATCGCTCTGTTAAGGCATCCTGACGTAGAGTTTTGACTCTTCTCTTCTCAAATTTCACAAAAAAAATTCTTAGGATCACGCGAGTATCTTGGAATCGTTCCGATGGCTTATGATGAGAACATTGTCTTGGTGCCTCCTGTCAGGGGTTTAGTGGAAGTGTCCCGGGGAGTCGAGCTCTAAGGTGTTGTCATCATAATTTTATCGTTGCAATTCTGGAATACTTGATATATGTTCGCCGACATCGAAAATCTCTTTTATGCAGTTCATTGGTGAGATAACCTCGACGCCACCCAGTACTGGAGCGGGAGTTCGGGAGTATCGCCATAACTTGTATAACGGATGCTTTCGAAGGTTGAGGTAGATGGTTTCCGAAGTTTTCTTGGTTATGTGTTGAAGGATGGATATAGCTGGATGTAGGATTTGCTAGTTTGGGTGAGATATTATGCTTCCCCTGTATCCCCAACACCTGATTGCATAACCGGAAAGGTTCGGGAGTTTCATAGGTGGGAATTCTAGTAGCTCTAGTTCTTCTTCCACGAATATTGGTTTGAGATTGGGATTTCTTACCGATTATTCGTTCTTGATCCGTACCTTGTTGATTTATTTCTCTACCTTAATTCTACGTGGCTTCTCAATTTATGGATATGTGACCATTTCAAGAGGAATGCATTTGTTCATTTTGTTCGGATGTGAAGACTATATGTTGCAATTTTCATTCCGTTGGATTCAGCTTCAATATTTGTCTGTCAATGTGCTAATGGTGGTCAACCTCTTCAGGATGGCTCCTCCAACGCGCACGACTCCGAATCCTGATCCGCCACCGCCTCCACCTCCTCCAGAGGCATGGCAAGCTGTGATGGCCGCAACTAATGCAAACACTCAGCTGATCATGCAAATTCTCCAAGAGCGCAATCAAGGCAGTCAAGGGAATCAAGGCGGCAATCAAAGTCACTTTGCTACACTCAACCAGTTCCTTGCTAACGGGCCAAAGACTTTCAGCAATTGTGTTGAGGCAACCGATGCTGACGATTGGCTTGTGGATCTGTGCAAGCATTTCGAGTGCAGTAACGTCAGGCCTGAGGACTTTGTGAAGTTCGCTTCCTTCCAACTCAAAGATCAAGCTGCAGAATGGTTCCAGCAGTACAAGGATTCCAGAGGTGGACGTGTTATCACTTGGGATGATTTCCGTCGAGATTTCCGAGCTCATCATATTCCGCAGAGCGTGGTTGAAAGCAAGCGTGAGGAATTCCGCAATCTGAAGCAAGGCTCTTTGTCTGTCTATGACTACAACAAATTGTTCCAGAAGCCTGCCCGCTTTGCCAAGCAGGACTTGCCTGATGAGAAGAGCATGATTTATCAGTTCAGGGGTGGTCTCAGAGAAGATATTCAGCTCACTCTTGTTCTCTTCGAGCCCTTGAGATACAGTGAGTTCTACAACATGGCGCTGAAGCAAGAGGCTGCTCAGTTGAGATGTGATGCTTCCAGGAAGCGAGTCAGAGATGTTACTCCTTCTTCCTCTACTCAAGTGGCCAAGCAGCAGAAGTTTTGGCTTCCTCCTCCGTTTCGTCAGCCGTATCAGTAGAAGAGCAAAGGTGGCAGTGGTTCTTCCCACCCACCCAACCCAGGATTTCAGAACAAGACTTCGTCTCAACCTCCAAGATCGAGTGCTCCATATGACCGTCCGCTTTCAGAGGTCACGTGCAACAAGTGCCAATAGAAGGGTCACTATGCCAACAAGTGTCTCAACCAGAGGCGTCTTCCTCCTCCTCCTCCTGTGAGATCGGCAAGTACAGCTGTGGTCAAGCATAACCCCAAGCATGCCAAGGTGAATTTGATGAATGCAGCTCAGGCAGAGGACTCGTCAAATGTGATCATGGGTAACCTTCCTGTTAATGATATTCCTGCAAAAGTTCTTTTTGACACTGGTGCATCGCATTGCTTCATCTCGAGACCGTTTACAAATAGGCATGAATTGGTTTCACAAGTTTTGCCTAGTCCTTTAGCAGTTGTCTCTCCCGGTAAGCGCATGCAGGCTAACTCCATCGTTCCGGATGTTTCTATCACTTTGGGTGACTACAAGTTTCTATCTTCTCCAACGGTTCTTGGTGACTCGGATATTGATCTTATTCTCGAAATGGATTAGCTTTCTAAGCACAAGGCTCAGCTTGATTGTGCAGCCAGGCAGATTCAATTGACTCATTCGTCTGAGGATGTAATTGTCTTTGCCGCTCGTGATGATACCATTCGTCTGTTTTCTCTCAATGAGAAGGGTGAATTGGATACCATCTCTCAAATTCCAGTCGTTTGCGAATATCAAGACGTCTTTCCAGAAGAGCTCCCAGGAATGCCTCCGCACTGACTAGTTGAATTCGTTATTGAACTTGAGCCTGGCACGGAACCTGTGTGCAAACGTCCTTACATGCTCGGACCTGAAGAGTTGAAGGAGCTGAAGAAGCAACTCGATGAGCAAGAAAGAATGGGTCTCATCCGGCCTAGTTCTTCTCCATGGGGCTGTGGTGTTCTTTTTGTGAAGAAGAAGGATGGAACGGACCGACTTTGTGTTGATTACCGTCCAGTGAACAAGAAGACCATCAAGAATAAATACCCACTTCCCAACATCAATGAGCTGTTCGAACAACTCAAAGGTGCCCAAGTATTCTCCAAGCTTGATCTCCGTATGGGTTATCACCAGATTCGCATTCGTGAAGAAGATATTCCCAAGACAGCATTCAGAACAAGCTTTGGTTCATATGAATACACTGTCATGTCTTTTGGCCTCGCCAACGCTCCTCCGACGTTCTCTCGCATGATGAACTTCATCTTCAACGCCTACACCAATGACTTCGTTTTGGTCTATCTTGACGACATTCTGGTTTTCTCGAAGAACAAGGAAGATCATGCCAAGCACTTGCGTTTGGTTCTTGATAAGCTCAGAGAACATCAGTTCTACGCCAAGTTCTCCAAGTGTGAATTTTGGCTCGATGAGGTTCTTTATCTTGGTCATATCATCTCTGCCAAGGGCATTGCCGTGAATCCTGAGAAGGTGTCTGCAATTGTGAATTGGGAACCTCCTCAGAACGTGAAACAACTCCGCAGTTTTCTCGGTCTCGCAAGCTATTGCCGAAGATTCGTTGAAAACTTTTCTAAGATCGCGAAGCCTCTCTCAAATCTTCTTCAGAAGCACGTCAAGTACGTTTGGTCTCCGGTGTGTGATATTGCTTTCAACGCTTTGAAAGAGAAATTGATCACGGCTCCAGTTCTGACTCCGCCTGATGAATCCAAGCCGTACGAGGTCTTTTGTGATGCCTCTCTCCAAGGTCTCGGTGCAGTTTTGATGCAAGAGAAGAAAGTTGTTGCCTATACATCTCGCCAGTTGAAGCCGAATGAGAAGAACTACCCCACTCACGATCTCGAGTTGGCGGCAGTTGTGCATGCTTTTTTGACTTGGAGACATCTTCTATTGGGAAGAAAAGTGGACATTTTCACTGATCACAAGAGTCTCAAGTACATCTTCACTCAGCCTAATCTCAACCTCAGGCAAACTCGATGGGTCGAAATGATTCAAGAGTACAATCCGAGTATCGAGTATACTCCAGGCAAGGCCAATGTGATTGCCGACGCTTTGAGCAGAAAGGCTTACTGCAATAGTTTGATTCTTAAGCCTTATCAACCCGAGCTTTGTGAAGCTTTCCGCAAACTTAATCTGCAAGTTGTTCCTAAAGGTTTCCTTGCCAACCTTCAAGTCTCTCCTACCTTAGAAGACCAGATTCGCCAAGCCCAGCTTCTTGATGCTATGGTGAAAAAGGTGAAGATTGGGATTGCCAAGAGTCAGTCCAAGTATAAGTGCTACCGCCTTGATGACAAGGACACTCTCTTCTTCGAGGATCGTATTGTTGTGCCCAAAGGTGACCTCCGTCAAGTGATCATGAACGAGCCTCACAATTCTCTCCTCTCCATCCACCCTGGGAGCACGAAGATGTATCAGGACCTCAAGCAAGCTTATTGGTGGACTCGAATGAAGCGCGAGATCGCTCAATTCGTGAATGAATGTGATGTCTGCAGAAGAGTGAAGGCAGAACACCAAAGGCCAGCAGGTCTCCTCCAACCTCTTGCCATTCCAGAATGGAAGTTTAACCACATTGAAATGGACTTCGTGACTGGGTTTCCAAAGTCCAAGCGTGGCAATGATGCTATATTCGTTGTCATCGACAAACTCACCAAAGTGGCTCACTTTCTGCCTATCAAAGAGTCGATCACTGCAGCTCAATTGGCGGAACTCTATACCTCTCGCATTGTCTCTCTGCACGGTATTCCTCAAGTGATCTCTTCAGATCGTGGCAGCATCTTTACCTCCAAGTTTTGGGATTCTTTTCAGAAGGCCATGGGCACCAACATCCGCTTTAGCACTGCTTTCCATCCTCAAACAAGCGGTCAAGTCGAGCGTGTCAACTAGATTCTTGAAGATATGCTCAGGGCTTGTGTGATCTCCTTCGGCATGAAGTGGGAGGATTGTCTTCCTTATGCTGAATTCTCATACAACAACAGTTTTCAAGCAAGTTCGGGCAAGGACCCTTTTGAAATTCTGTATGGCAGGAAGTGCCGTACCCCTCTCAACTGGTCCGAAACCGGTGAACGTCAGCTTTTGGGTAATGACTTAATCACAGAAGCAGAAGAAATGTGCAAAGTCATTCGAGATAACCTCAAAGCAGCCCAATCCCGCCAGAAGAGCTACTATGATAGTAAGCACCATGATTTGGCTTTCGAGATCGGAGATCATGTTTACCTCCATGTCTCTCCTATGAAAGGTACTCGTCGCTTCGGTATCAAAGGGAAGCTTGCCCCTAGATACGTGGGACCTTTCAAGATTGTCAGCAAGAGAGGCGACCTCGCCTATCAACTCGAGCTTCCTTCAAACTTTGCAACTGTTCATGACGTGTTCCATGTCTCTCAGCTTCGAAAGTGCTTCAAGACTCCTGACCGCACAGTCAACTTCGAGGACATTGAGCTCCAAGAAGATCTCTCCTATCGTGAGCACCCAGTTGCTATTCTGGAAGAGACTGAATGCAAGACTCGCAACAAGTCAATCGAATTTCTCAAAGTGAAGTGGTCACACCATTCTGACCGTGAAGCTACCTGGGAACGCGAGGATCACCTCCGTTCTGAGTACCCGGAGTTCTTTCAGTCCTAGATCTCAGGAAGAGATCTTTTCGTAGTGGTGGAGTGTTGTAACACCCCGGATGTAACTTTCCCAATTTGTACTCCAACTCTTGTCATTTCCGGCGTTAAGTTATATTTATTCCCTCGGGTTCGGGTCTTTGTCTCCGTGTGTTGTTGTCGTTGTCATGCATCTCATATCATGTCATCATGTGCATTGCATTTGCATACGTGTTCATCTCATGCATTCGACCATTTTCCCCGTTGTCCGTTTTGCATTCCGGCGCTTCGTTCTCCTCCGGTGGTCATTTCTAGCTTTCTTTCGTGTGTGGGGACTAAACATTTCCGGATTGGACCGAGACTTACCAAGCGGCCTTGGTTTACTACCGGTAGACCGCCTGTCAAGTTTCGTGCCATTTGGACTTCGTTTGATACTCAAACGGTTAACCGAGGGACCGAAAAGGCCTCATGTGTGTTGCAGCCCAACACCCCTCCAATTTGGCCCAAAACCCACCAAGCTCTGCTCCATGTCCTAGAGCGTTCGATCACGATCGCGTGGCCGAAAACCGCACCTCATTTGGACTCTCCTAGCTCCACTTATGCCTATAAATAGACACCCCCCGATTTCGGATCTCTCTCTCTCCCCGAAACCCTAAAATCTACCCCGCCACCGCCGGACAATGTCCGTTTTCAGCCGGACGAGACACGCCGCCGCCCCGAGCCACTAGGGGGCCGCAACGTGTCCTCCTCGCCGGGGCCACCGCGCGCGGCCCGCCCGGCTCGCGTAGGGCCCCCACGGCCCAGGTCGGCGCGCCGCCGCCCATCTCCTCCCGCCTCCCGCGCGCCGCCCGGGAGCTCGCCGCCTCCGCCGCGCCGCCCTTCGTCACCGGCGCCGACCTCCGCCGCCGCACTCCGGCCCACCGCCCGCCGCCCGCGCCTCCT
>NC_041384.1:439411333-439478876 GCF_002162155.2 Triticum dicoccoides
CGGCCGCCGCGGCGCCATCGCCGCCCCGCCGACGCCACCTCCCCCGGCCGGCCTCGTCCTCCTCACTCCGGCGACCCGCCGGCGAACAGTAACCCCGGCCAACCTCGGGAGTCGCGCCGTGAACAGTTCCAGATCTAGATCCGGTTGACTTTTCCCCTCTCCCTTATTTTTTTATGCCTACTTTGACCTGCCGTAACTTTGCATCCGTAGCTCCGATTTGGGCATATAGCATATCAAAATGTTCGCCTCGACGAGTACATCATTTGGTTCCATTGCATGATTTTGATTTGAGTTCATATTGATGCCCAAAATGCTGTTAGAAGGAGGCTTCGTGAGTTAATTGTCAGATCTGCTAGTTCATCTTAGGCTTTGTCATTTTTGCCATGATTATTGTGTGCATGCTATGCCTGTGAGTCCTTCATGTGTTCTGTTAAGCATTTTGTCTTCTTTCCAGAGGTGCAACCCATGCATTTCTAGGATGTGTGTGGTGACTTGTGCAAGCTTGCAAAGTGAGGCACCCGGTAAATCTGTTTTCAGAGACTTAGTTGTTTTCACTAAGTCTGGGATTATTTAGTTCATGATGCCATATGTTCAGCTTGTTTCCTAGTGATCCGTACCTCTTTTGAGGATGATCAGTAAAGGAGTTTTGTTAATAATGTTATGCTCTATCCATCCATGTCTTTGTTTGCAATTATGGAGCACCCTAGCTTGAGTCAATCGAGCTCTACTTTTGCTTCGTGGTGAATCTGGGCAGATTGTCAACTCGTTTGCGATTTTGCCGATGTTATTGTAGTTGATCCGTGCATGCTATGCCATTGTTCTTGCCATGTCTAGCTTTTATTTTGTGCCTTCTTAATGGATGTATGCTTGCCTTGCCATGAATTGGACCGTAGTGAGTGCATCGAGCTCGTTTACATGCCTTCGTGAGTTATATTTCAGCATGTCTCAGTTTTCACTAAGTCTGAAAACTGATTGTGTTTTAGCTATGTTCGTGTGCCCGTTAATATATTTTGTGAACCCTTTTGGCCCCAGGTCACTTTGGGTATTTTGTTAAGCTTGTTGAGTAGCTCCATGCCATGTTTTTACTTGTCTTAATCAGGTCATGTATCATGTTGTTTTGCTGCTCCGAAGAGGGCTTCGTGATCTGAAATTTCAGACAAGTGTTAATTTCACTAAGTCTAGAATCTGTTTTGCATTTGCGTTTTTGCCATGCTTGTTTGAACCTCATAATGGATGAATTGGCCGTAGCTCAGTGCTAGACTTTTGTTAAGAATCTTGTGTACATCCCTGCCATGCATTTTGTTGTGATGTTTGGGTGCTGTAGCATGTTCATCTTATTGCATTTAGATGCCTACTTGCTGTAGATCGCAGACCGGTGTCATTCTTAAAACGCTTGCCATTTCCAAACCGTAACTCCGTTTCCGAAGATCTTTATATCGTTTTCAGGCGATTTCATCTCATCTTTCCAGTGGCACACTTGGAATTCCAAGTTTAGGCCAGGTTCATGCATTTCCTGTCATATCTTGCATTTTGCATCCCGCATCGCATCCCGCATAGCATATCATCATTTCATCATATTGCTTGGTCTCGCACGTGATTGATTGCATCCTTGTTGCTTGTTTGTCTTGTTGGGTAGAGCCGGGAGACAAGTTCGCTAATGAGGAGCCCGTTGAGTTTGCTTGTGAGGATCTAGTCAACTCTGACAACTGTGCAGGCAAGATGATCATACCCTCGAAATCACTACTATCTTTGCTATGCTACTTTGCTCGCTCTTGCTATGCCAATGCTACGATGCCTACCATTTTCTTGTCAGCCTCCCAATTGCCATGTCAAACCTCTAACCCACCATGTCCTAGCAAACCGTTGATTGGCTATGTTACCGCTTTGCTCAGCCCCTCTTATAGCGTTGCTAGTTGCAGGTGAAGATTGGAGGCCGTTCCTTGTTGGAACATCATTTATTTACTTGTTGGGATACCATTATATTGCTATGTTATCTTAATGCATCTATATACTTGGTAAAGGGTGGAAGGCTCGGCCTCTCGCCTAGTGTTTTGTTCCACTCTTGCCGCTCTAGTTTCTGTCATATCGGTGTTATGTTCCCGGATTTTGCGTTCCTTACGCGGTTGGGTTATAATGGGAACCCCTTGATATTTCGCCTTGATTAAAGCTTTTCCAGCAATGCCCAACCTTGGTTTTACCATTTGCCACCTAGCCGTTTCTTTCCCTTGGGTTCTGCAGACTCAAGGGTCATCTTATTTTACCCCCCCGGGCCAGTGCTCCTCTGAGTGTTGGTCCACCTGTCAGCTACCGGTGGCCACCAGGGGCAACTCTGGGCTGGCCTACCCATACCTAGGACAATCTGAGTGTGCCCTAAGAAAGAGATATGTGCAGCTCCTATCGGGATTTGTCGGCACATTCGGGCGGTGTTGCTGGTCTTGTTTTAACCTGTCGAAGTGTCTTGAGTTACCAAGATACCGAGTCTGATCGGAACGTCTTGGGAGGAGGTCTATTCCTTCGTTGACCGTGAGAGCTTGTCATGGGCTAAGTTGGGACTCCCCTGCAGGGATTGAACTTTCGAAAGCCGTGCCCGCAATTATGGGCGGATGGGTATTTGTTAATGTCCGGTTGTAGATAACTTGAACCTTATTTAATTAAAATGAATCAACTGAGTGTGTTACCGTGATGGCCTCTTCTCGGCAGAGACCGGGAAGTGGACACGGTGTTGGAGTAATGTTTGCGCAGGTTGTTCCCCTAGATTCTCACTCGTGCTTCGCTTTCTCTTCTCGCTCTCCTTTGCGTATAAGTTAGCCACCATATATGCTAGTCGCTTGCTGCAGCTCCACTTATATATTGCCTTATCCTTCCTATAAGCTTAAATAGTTTTGATCGTGAGGGTGCGAGATTGCTGAGTCCGTGTGGCTCACAGATACTATAACTCCAGATGCAGGTCCAGGTGATTCCGCTCCAAGTGACGAGTACGAGCTCAAGTGGGAGTTTGACGAAGACTCTCAGCGATACTACGTGTCTTTTCCCGACGATCAGTAGTGGTGCCCAGTTGGGGGTGATTGGGACCGTGTCGCATGTTGGGTTCTCTTCTATTTTGGCGCCGTAGTCGGGCCATGAGTGTTTGTATGATGGATGTTATTTATGTTCTTGATTGACGTGGCGAGTGTAAGCCAACTATGTTCTCCCCTTTATTATTCATATTACATGGGATGTTGTGAAGATTGCCTAACTTGCGACAGATGCCTTCAATGCGATTATGTCTCTAAGTCGTGCCTCGACACGTGGGAGCTATAGTCGCATCGAGGGTGTTACAAGTAGCATCATGAATGAATTCAACATTATAACCAGCACCTAAAGCATTCCTTTCATGATCTACAAGCATAGAAAATTTACTACTCTCCACACAAGCAAAATTCTTCTCATGAATAATAGTGGGAGCAAACTCAACAAAATAATTATCATGTGCAGCATAATCCAATTGAAAACTAAAATCATGATGACAAGTTTCATGGATATCATTATTCTTTATAGCATACAAGTCATCACAATAATCATCATAGATAGCTACTTTGTTCTCATAATCAATTGGAACCTCTTCCGAAATAGTGGATTCATCAGAAAATAAAGTCGTGACCTCTCCAAATCCACTTTCATCAATATAATCATCATAAATAGGAGGCATGCTTTCATCATAATAAATTTGCTCATCAAAACTTGGGGGACAAAAAATATCATCTTCATCAAACATAGCTTCCCCAAGCTTGTGGCTTTGCATATCACTAGCATCATGGATATTCAAGGAGTTCATACTAACAACATTGCAATCATGCTCATCATTCAAATATTTAGTGCCAAACATTTTATAGATTTCTTCTTCTAGCACTTGAGCACAATTATCCTTTCCATCATACTCACGAAAGATATTAAAAAGGTGAAGCGTATGAGACAAACTCAATTCCATTTTTCTGTAATTTTCTTTTATAAACTAAACTAGTGATAAAACAAGAAACTAAAAGACTCGATTACAAGATCTAAAGATATACCTTCAAGCACTCACCTCCCCGGCAACGGCGCCAGAAAAGAGCTTGATGTCTACTACATAACCTTCTTCTTGTAGACGCTGTTGGACCTCCAAGTGCAGAGGTTTGTAGGACAGTAGAAAATTTCCCTCAAGTGGATGACCTAAGGTTTATCAATCCGTAGGAGGCATAGGATGAAGATGGTCTCTCTCGAGCAACCCTGCAACCAAATAACAAAGAGTCTCTTGTGTCCCCAACACACCCAATATAATGGTAAATTGTATAGGTGCACTAGTTCGGCGAAGAGATGGTGATACAAGTGGTATATGGATAGTAGGTAATGGTTTTCGTAATCTGAAAATATAAAAACAGCAAGGTAACTAATGATAAAAGTGAGCGTAAACGGTATTGCAATGATAGGAAATAAGGCCTAGGGTTCATACTTTCACTAGTGTAAGTCCCCTCAACAATACTAACATAATTGGATCATAAAAGTATCCCTCAACATGCAACAAAGAGTCACTCCAAAGTCACTAATAGCAGAGAACGAACGAAGAGATTATGGTAGGGTACAAAACCACCTCAAAGTTATTCTTTCCAATCAATCCATTGGGCTATTCCTATAAGTGTCACAAACAGCCCTAGAGTTTGTACTAGAATAACACCTTAAGATACAAATCAACCAAAACCCTAATGTCACCTAGATACTCCAATGTCACCTCAAGTATCCGTGGGCATGATTATACGATATGCATCACACAATCTCATATTCATCTATTCAACCAACACAAAGGACCTCAAAGAGTGCCCCAAAGTTCTACCGGAGAATCACGACGAAAACGTGTGCCAACCCCTATGCATAGGTTCATGGGCGGAACCCGCAAGTTGATCACCAAAACATACACCAAGTGAATCACGTGGTATCCCATTGTCACCATAGATATGCACGGCAAGACATACATCAAGTGTTCTCAAATCTTTAAAGACTCAATCCGATAAGATAACTTCAAAGGGGAAACTCAATTCATTACAAGAGAGTAGAGGGGGAAGAAAACATCATAGGATCCAACTATAATAGCAAAGCTCGCGATACATCAAGATCGTATCACCTCAAGAACACGAGAGAGAGAGAGAGAGAGATCAAACACATAGCTACTGGTACATACCCTCAGTCCCGAGGGAGAACTACTCCCTCCTCGTCATGGAGAGCACCGGGATGATGAAGATGGCCACCGGAGAAGGATTCCCCCTCCGGCAGGGTGCCGGAACGGGTCTAGATTGGTTTTCGGTGGCTACGGAGGCTTCTGGCGGCGGAACTCCCGATCTAATCTCCATTCTGGAAGTTTTAGGGTATGACGATATATATGGGTGCAGGAAGTACGTCGGAGGAGCCACGGGGGCCCCATGAGGCAGGGGCGCGCCCTAGGGGGGGCGCCCCCACCCTCGTGAGCACCTCCAGTATCTCCTGACGTGGAGTTCAAGTGTATCTGGTGGCTTTCGTTCCAAAAATAACTTCTCCAGTTGATTTCGTTCCGTTTCGACTCCGTTTGATATTCCTTTTCTTCGAAACACTGAAATAGGCATAAAACAACAAATCTGGGCTAGGCCTCCGGTTAATAAGTTAGTCCCAAAAGTAATATAAAAGTGGATAATAAAGCTCAATATTGCCCAAAACAGTAGATAATATAGCATGGAGCAATCAAAAATTATAGATACGTTGGAGACGTATCAGTGCTCGACCGAGACCCGGCCTACGCGGGACCCTGGGTTGCAATAGCGGTGGCATCCATCTCTGCCGAGTATGTCTTAACACGGGCAAGAGCCATCCGCGCACCCTCTATGCACGCCAACCTCTTTATGACATCGATATGCTGCACAACATCAAGGAATAGTTGCACTAAACAAAAATAACTATTCGGCTTTGGTCCTTCCGGCCAAAGATGATCCACGACAGACCCCATGGCAAGCCCGGACAACCTATGGAACTCAGCCCACTCGGCCATTTGCTCATTTAACAGCAGCGGACGTGTCGGAGCACTGAACTGCGACCAGAACAATCTCTCTACTTCGTGATCTTCTTGATCTTTGAAAAACTCAGTCGCATCAGCAACACTCATTGCCAAGTCCGCATACGCATCTACAACACTCCATAATCGATCCAGAGGGGCATACTTCGGATCTCCGAACTTCGTCCGCAACAAAAAGGGCTTCCCAGCCGTGATATCTCCGGCTTGACGTAGCTCCTCCTTTGCCGCTCTGATTTTAGAACGGGTTTCCTTGGCTGCCTCCATGGCTTTCTTCAGGTCCGCCGCTCTTGTTTGGATTTCCTTTTCAAGAAGCCCATATCGGTCGGCGGCATCTTTCAGCTCATCAGCCATCTTGGCTATTTTATCTTCGTTGTTGTGATGAGCAGCCTGTTCGGCTCTTAAGTCTTCTGCCGCCTTTAGGGTGCCGCATCACTCCTCCTGGCTTATTCCTTGGCTCGGGCAAGTTCCGCCCGAAGGGTCTCCACGGCGGCAGCTCCATCTGCAGTCACAACATATTATAGATACTAGCATCATGCTCCTCTTAATATTTGTTGACCACCCGAAAATACATACCCTGTGCCTCGTCAAGCCGCTTGTTCACAAGCGCAATGTCGGCATCTGTCGCATCAAGTTGCCGGCTCAAACCGGCAAACTCAGCAGTCCGGCCAGCCACCGGACGTCAGCCGTCTGCACATGAAAGCAGCACGATTATTTACCTGGGACTATGATCCTCTATTTGCTGCCCCTAGACAGCAAACCGGAGTCTCAGGGGCTACTATCTGTATAGAGCACACCTAGTGTGTGCGGTACCGTCATTTTTTTTATATATTACTTTGCGTACCTCAAAGCCTCTTAGCAGGCTCGTAGAAGCTTCATGCAACCCACTTGTGGCGGATGAGATCCTCTCAACCATCGTACTCATTAAAGTATGATGCTCCTCTAAAATAGCCGCTTTCTCCAAAAGGCTCATCAGTGTGTCCGGTTGCCCACCGGACAGTCCCAGACTCTTTTTGTTGCTCTCCATAGGAGACGAATATTCTGGATTGCGGGTGGCCAAAGGGTTACCTTCTGGCCTCGGCGGATCAGGAGAAACCCTCTATGATGACACCTCAGGGTCGTCCGTCCCAGGAGGCGGGGAGGCAGGGAGAGGCGTTTCGCTCTCCATCATCTCTGGAAGAAGATCCCCCGAAGACGAACTCTGCTGAGAAGGGCTACGAGCCAGACTGCAAGATATATGTCCCGGTTATTGCCCTCGGAGATAAAGCAGGATATATTTACCAAAATTACTCTTGATTCACTTACAGCTCGGTGGAGGGCTGGCCCCCTTGCGGGCACTGTGCGGTAAGGACGCCCTCCGGGGCATTGCCTCCTGACGAAGATTTCTTCCCTCGTTTGGAACCTTTCATTTCCAAGTCGTCAGAGACAGTCCTTTTCCTTCCTTGGGGGGAGGGGATTCTAGATTCTTCTCCCCGATCATCCTCCTTCGTGGAGACGCTAATTCCCCCGGTTTGGACGAGTAATGCATGAGGCTCGCTTTTGGCTTCTTTATTCCTCCCTTTATCTTCCCCTGATGGCACTTGATAAAGTGCGTGCTCGAGCATCCTGGCTAGTACAGGATCCAGGGAGCCTTCGGGAAGGGGGGCCGAACACCTGATCATCTTCGCCTTTCTTATCCAGTCCTGGCCAAGATCGATTTTCTCAGAATGATGTTGTGACAAATAAAAAAACAACATGTCCGGCCGCAGAATTACTCACCTGGGTATCTGGACGATTGCAGTTGAGACCCGCATCCTCGGTGGTGTCCGGACACTTTATTCGTGCTTCGAAGAACAATCCATACATCTCTTCGAGCTTCATGCCGAAGAACAGCTGAATAACTCGCGGTCCTTCCGGGTTGAACTCCCACATACGGAGAGATCGACGTTGGCATGGCAGGACCCGACGAACTAGCATAACTTGCATTACTTTGACAAGACCGACATCCCTCTTGAGGAGATCTCGGATGCGACTTTGCAATGTCGGCACGTCATTAACCGGCCCCTAGTCTAGCCCCTTATTGACCCATGACGCCAGTTGTGGTGGGGGCCCGAACGAAAGGCGGGGGGAGCCACCCACTTAGTACTTCGGGGAGCTGTAATGTAAAACCACTCCCGCTGCCATAAGTTGGATATCTCCGGGAAGGAACGCTTTGGCCATGGGGCATCGACGCCTTTGCTTATTGTGGCATCTCCGCATTCTGTGTGTCGCCCATTGATCATCTTCGGCTTCACATTGAAGGTCTTGAGCCATAAGCCGAAGTGTGGGGTGATGCGGAGGAAGGCCTCACATACGACGATAAACGACGAGATGTGAAGAATGGAATCCGGAGCTAGATCATGGAAGTCGAGCCCATAATAGAACATGAGTCCTCTGACAAAGGGATCAAGGCTAAAGCCTAGCTCTCGGAGGAAGTGGGAAACAAATACGACACTCCCGTTGGTTTCGGGAGTAGGGATGACATGCCCTCGGGCAGGCAGCCTATGCGAGATTTCGGCGGTCCCTTAGCTTCTTGATGTCCTCCTCTGTGACGGAGGAAGCCATCCACCGGCCCTAAAGGTTGGATCCAGACATGATTGAAGGTCCGAAGCGTTTCGCCTGAGCCTTGGGTGTTGGAACTCGGGGTGGGGGAAGGGAAGGATTGAGCGCGAGAAGAAAAGGACATGCTTTGGCCCCTTTATAAAGAGGGCAAATATCAAGCGTCCTCCGCGTGGCCGTTTGGAACTTGCCTAAAATCGAGGAGTCGTACTAACGAGCATGATTGGGTTACCCACACCCGTATTGATGAGAATCCCGTGATAAGGGGACATGATCTCTACTTTGACAAGACGTACCAATAAAACTGCCTCGCAACACGTGCCATGGCGGGCAGGGAAAAACGGTTCGAATAATGACCAAGGCCATGGCGTGATGTCACATTATGAAAAGATGTCAGTAGATTAGATTTGTGGAAATATTGTACTCTCTACGGTGGTATGTGGAATTTGTTTTGCAGAGCCAGACACTATCCTTGTGTTCAAAATCCTCTATGGAGTATTCGGAGGAGGAACCCGCCTTGCAATGCCGAAGACAATCTACGCGCCGGACTCGTCGTCATTGAAGCCTAGTTCTGGGGCTACTGAGGGAGTCCTGGATTAGGGGGTCCTCGGACAGCCCGATTATATACTTTGGCCAGACTGTTGGACTATGAAGATACAAGATTGAAGATTTCGTCCCGTGTCCGGATGGGACTCTCCTTTGCGTGGAAGGCAAGCTTGGCGATTCAGATATGTAGATCTCCTCCCTTGTAACCAACTCTGTGTAACCCTAGCCCCCTCTGGTGTCTATATAAACTGGAGGGTTTATTCCATAGGACAACAACAATCATACCATAGGCTAGCCTCTAGGGTTTAGCCTCTCCGATCTCATGGTAGATCAACTCTTGTAATACTCATATCATCAAGATCAATCAAGCAGGAAGTAGGGTATTACCTCCATCGAGAGGGCCCGAACCTGGGTAAACATTGTGTCCCCTGCCTCCTATTACCATCCTCCTTAGACGCACAGTTCGGGAACCCCTACCCGAGATCCGCCGGTTTTGACACCGACACCCATGCCTGGCGCGGAAATTGACGATGTAGATTTCTCTCAGTACCTTCGGTAGGGTACCTTGCATAGCTCGAAGTTACAAATCGGAGGCCGCACGGGGATTTACCCATGTTTGGGCCTCCATGGTGGAGTAATGCTCTACCTCCTACTTGATGTTATTCATTGATGGTGGAATACCTCGTGTGAGGGTTTACAATGGGGTGGATGAGATACTACCAAGATTTGTTCTACTAGGGATTAGGTCGAAATGAGAGCCCCCTAGCCTCCTGATAACCCACAAGTATAGGGGATAGCAACAATTTTTGAGGGTAGAGTATTCAACCCAAATTTATTGATTCGACACAAGGGGAGCCAAAGAATATTTGAAAGTGTTAGCAGCTGAGTTGTCAATTCAACCACACCTAGAGATTAATTATCTATAGTAAAGTGATCAGTAGCAAAGTAGTATGATTGTTTTCATAGTAGTAGCAATAGTAATATTAACATTATAGTGATAGCAATGATTTTGTAGCAAGCGTAATAGTAACAGCAGCAGTAGTAACTTAGCAAGAACAATATAAGAGAAATTCATAGGCATTGGATCGGTGAATTCTTTGGATGATATTCATCGTATAACTGTCATAACCTAGGGAGATACGACACTAGCTCCCGTTCATAAATATAATGTAGGCATGTATTCTGTAAATAGTCATACATGCTTATGGAAAGAACTTGCATGACATCTTTTGTCCTACCCTCCCGTGGCAGCGGTGTTGGGAATCGTTGCATGGAAAACAAAAAAAATCTACGCATATGCAATGATCTATCCATGGAGATGCATAGCAACGAGGGGGTACTATAGAAAAAAGACACATCCGTGACATTTTGGGCCGAACGAATTTTTTTCTTGTCATGCTTATGACACTTCTATGTCGACAATTGTGACAGAACCCGGTATCATCATAGATGTGGGGGCTACTTCTATGACAGAAAATCATGACAGAAAATGGGCTTTTCGTCCTGGGCGGGCCGGAGACGCAGCTGCATGACATTCTTTGGGTCGTCCATGACGGAGAAAACCATGGTAGAAGCGAGGGCGAGGAAAATATCGGGGGAGTTCCCGGTTATAGTGGGTGGTCGGGGGCCGAGCGATGCGTGTTTCTCTCGTACATACGCGCGTGTGTGCGGGGCATTGTGCTCTAACTGAACCCGAGTGATTGCACTGCAGGCTACGCGTTACTGAACCCGAGCAATTGATCGATCCCTTGTTGTTAACTGAACCTGAGTGATTCCTTCGCTACTGCTGCTAACTGAAGCCGATCGATGCTGCCTCTTAATGAACATTGAGCGTTGTTTGGGGGGGGGTGGATGAACAGTTCCTGGTAGGGAGTTAGATGAATAGGACCCCGTGGTAGTAGAGGTTGTTGTCGCTGGATGAACAGGACCCCTATCTATCGAGTCGGTGGATTGATAACCCACAAGTATAGGGGATCACAATAGTTTTCGAGGATAGAGTATTCAACCCAAATTTATTGATTCGACACAAGGGGAGCCAAAGAATATTCTTAAGTATTAACAGTTGAGTTGCCAATTCAACCGCACATGAAAGACTTAATATCTGTAGCAAAGTATTTAGTAGCAAAGTAATATGGAAGCAACGGTAACGATGGCAAAAGTAACAATATTGGTTTTGTAGTGATTGTAACAGTAGCAACGGAAAAGTAACTAAGCAAAGATCAATATGTGAAAGGCTCGTAGGCATCGGATCAGTGATGGATAATTATGTCGGATGTGATTCCTCATGCAACAGTTATAACATAGGGTGACATAGAACTAGCTCCAATTCATCAATGTAATGTAGACATGTATTCCAAATATAGTCATACGTGCTTATGGAAAAGAACTTGCATGACATCTTTTATCCTACGCTCCCGTGGCAGCGGGTTCCTATCGGAAACTAAGGGATATTAAGGCATCCTTTTAATAGAGTACCAGAATAAAGCATTAACACTTAGTGAATACATGAACTCATCAAACTATAGTCATCACCGGGAGTGGTCCCGATTATTGTCACTTCGGGGTTACCGGATCATAACACATAGTAGGTGACTATTGACTTGCAAAATAGGATCAAGAACTCACATATATTCATGAAAACATAATAGGTTCAGATATGAAATCATGGCACTCGGGCCCTAGTGACAAGCATAAGCATAGCAAAGTCATAGCAACATCGATCTCAGAACATAATGGATACTAGGGATCAAACCCTAACAAAACTAACTCGATTACATGATAAATCTCATCCAACCCATCACCGTCCAGCAAGCCTACAATGGAATTACTCATGCACGACGGTGAGCATCATGAAATTGGTGATGGAGGAAGGTTGATGATGACGATGGCGATGGATTCCTCTCTTTCGAGCCTCGAACGGACTCCAGATCAGCCCTCCCGAGAGAGATTAGGGCTTGGAGGCGGCTCCGTATCGTAAAACATGATGAACCCTTCTCCTTGATTTTTTTCTCCCCGAACGTGAATATATGGAGTTGGAGTTGAGGTTGGTGGAGCCTCAGGGGGCCCACGAGATAGGGGGCGCGCCCCCACCCTCGTGGACAGGGTGTGGGCCCCCTGGTGTTGATTCTTTTGCCAGTATTTTTTATAAATTCCAAAAATATTCTCCGTGAAGTTTTAGGTCATTCTGAGAACTTTTATTTCTGCACAAAAATAACACCATGGCAATTATGCTGAAAGCATCATCAGTCCGGGTTAGTTCCATTCAAATCATGCAAGTTAGAGTCCAAAACAAGGTCAAAAGTGTTTGGAAAATTAGATACGATGGAGACGTATCAACTCCCCCAAGCTTAAACCTTTGCTTGTCCTCAAGCAATTCAGTTGACAAACTGAAAGTGATAAAGAAAAACTTCTACAAACTTTGTTTGATCTTGTTGTTGTAAATATGTAAAGCCAGCATTCAAGTTTTCAGCAAATATTATGAACTAACCATATTCACAATAACATTTAGGTCACATGTTTACTCATATCAATGGCATAATCAACTAGCGAGCAATAATAGTAAATCTCGGATGACAACACTTTCTCAAAACAATCATAATATGATATAACAAGATGGTATCTCGCTAGCCCTTTCTGAGGCCGCAAAACATAAATGCAGAGCACCTCTGAAGATCAAGGACTGACTAAACATTGTAATTCATGGTAAAAGAGATCCAGTCACAGTCATACTCAATGTAAACTAATAGTAATGCATGCAAATGATAGCACTGCTCTCCAACTGGTGCTTTTTAATAAGAGGGTGATGAGTCAACATAAAAGTAAATAGATAGGCCCTTCACAGAGGGAAGCAGGGATTTGTAGAGGTGCCAGAGCTCGATTTTTGAAATAGAGATGGATAATATTTTGAGTGGTATACTTTCATTGTCAACGTAACAACTGAGAGATCTCGATATCTTCCATGCTACACACATTATAGGCAGTTCCCAAACAGAATGGTAAAGTTTATACTCCCCACCACCAACAAACATCAATCCATGGCTTGTCCGAGACAACGGGTGCCTCTAACTAACAACAATCTTGGGGGAGTTTTGCTTGCAATTATTTTAATTTAAGCATGGGACTAGGCATCCCGGTTACCAACCATTTTCTCATGAATGAGGAGCGGAGTCCACTCCTCGTGAGAATAACCCACCTAGCATGGAATATATAGACAACCCTAGTTGATACATGATCTATTCGAGCATACAAAGCAGAATTTCATTTGAAGGTTTAGAGTTTGGCACATACAAATTTACTTGGAACGGCAGGTAGATACCGCATATAGGAAGGTATGGTGGACTCATATGTAATAACTTTTGGGGTTTATGGAAGTGGATGCACACGCAGTATTCCTGCTTAGTTCAAGTGAAGGCTAGAAAGAGACTGGGAAGCGACCAACTAGAGAGGGACAACAGTCATGAACATGCATTAACATTAATCAACACTGAGTGCAAGCATGAGTAGGATATAATTCACCATGAACATAAATATCGTGGAGGCCATGTTGATTTTGTTTCAACTACATGCGTGAACATGTGCCAAGTCAAGCCACTCGAATCATTCAAAGGAGGATACCACCCTATCACACCACATCACAACCATTTTAATAGCATGTTGGCACGCAAGGTAAACCATTATAAACTCCTAGCAAATTAAGCATGTCTTGAGCAGCTATAATCTCTAATTGTCATTGCAAACATGTTTCATACATAATAGGCTGAATCAGGAACGATGAACTAATCATATTTATAAAAACAAGATAGGTCGAGTTCATACCAGCTTCTCTCATCTCAATCAGTCCATCATATATCGTCATTATTGCCTTTCACTTGCACGATCGAACGGTGTGGATAATAATAATAGTGCATGTGCATTGGACTAAGCTGGAATCTGCAAGCATTTAATACAAGGAAGAAGACAAGGTAATATGGGCTCTTGGTTAGATCCACAATAATGCATATGAGAGCCACTCAACATTTTCATCATGGTCTTGTCCTCTCGACCCCTAAAGAAAAGAAAAGAAACAAAACTATTTACACGGAAAAGCTCCCAACAAGCAAAAGAAGAACGAGAAATCTTTTTGGGTTTTCTTTTTTAATTACTACTACTACAAGCATGGAAAGTAAACTAGTCAAAAGCTACAACTATTTTTTTGTTTTTTCTTAAGGTTTTTCAAACACACAAGAAGAAAGCTTAAAAAGAAATTAAACTAGCATGGATAGTACAATGAAAAAGTATGAGCACCGACAACTGGAATGAGTGTGTGAACATGAATGTAATGTCGGTGAGAAATACGTACTCCCCAAAGCTTAGGCTTTTGGCCTAAGTTGGTCTAGGGCCATGGCCGGCTTGGTGGATATCCAAAGTTGTAACTAGGGTCGTACTGAGATGCAGCAGCTACTGCCTGACGAGCAGCAGCTTGGAGGCGAGCTGCCTCCGTCCTCCTCTCGTACTCGTTCGCCTCCTCCCTGGTTATAACATATCTCCTTTTTGCCTGAAAGTCAAAGAAAGTAGGAGCAGGGAGGGCAACATGGATGGTGTGTCGTCTGTCAAAGATTAGTCGGTACTGGAGGAACTGATCGTTCCTCTCAAGAAACTGGTGGCGAACCATAGCCTCATAATCTAGATAAGCAGGAGGCAACTCAATATCATTTCCATGTATGGGTATATCAAGATAGTTAGCTACACGAGTTGCATAAATTCCACCAAACAAATCTCTACTTATACTGTTGTGATGCAACCTACGTGCAACAATAGCCCCCAAGTTATATTGTTTATCACCTAATACCACACTCTTTAGGACACTAAGATCTGGAACGCACATGTGACAAGCCTCATCTTTCCCGTTAATGCATCTACCAATGAAGAGAGCAAAATAATGTATGGAAGGGAAATGAATGCTCCCTATGGTAGCTTGTGTGATTTCCCTAGATTCCCCCACAGTAATACTAGCAAGAAAGTCTTTATATTCAGATTTGTGAGGTTCACTAACATTGCCCCAGTGCGGGAGTTTACAAGCAGTATTAAAATCTTCTAGGTCCACGGTATATGATTTATCATAAAGATCAAATAAAACAGTGTGAGAATTGCACGAGGATGTAAATTTAAACCTTCTCACAAATGAATCAGTTAGATAGAGGTATTGCCGACACTTATCTGACACGAAGCTCTCAAGATCAGCGTTACGCACATATGCATCAAATTCATCCTTGATGCCTTCCTGGACCATGAACTCCTCTGACGGCCATTCAAAAGGCCGCACTTGAGCTTCCCTTGGTAGTTCATTGTCCGGCTCACGTATCGCGAGCCTTGGGCCTTGCTTCCTTGAGGAACCACCTTGGTACATTTTCCTAAACGTTTTTCTTCCTCTGAAAAATTTCTGAAATTTTTAGTGACTCAAAAAATAAAAGTGAACCAAACTTAACAATATTGATAGCAACTACTCCTACAAGTGCCTAGAGGCCATATCATGCATTAAAACTACTTTTGACCACATAAATTTGACATGCAAGCTCAAGAACAGGGTCACCTAAGCAGCAAAAAATTGCAACAAATAAAGCACTAGAACAAAAACTAATTGGACCATTGGAGGAGTCACATACCGAAGAACAATCCTCCAACGCAGTTTTGTGAATGGAGCTTTGAGCAAGGAGATCGAAAATGGTAGCAAGATGAGCTAGAACTCGGGTTTGAGCTGGTGGATGATTTTTTATGGAGGAAGACGAAGTGTGTGGGTGCAAGAATAAGTGGAGGGGGCCCACATGGGGTCCACAAGGCAGGGGCACGCCCTGGACCCTCGTGGCCAGGTGGAGTGGCCCCTAGGTGTGTTCTTAGTGCAAGTAATTCTTAAATATTCTACAAAAAATCATAAAAAATAGGACATTTGGAGAACTTTTATTTTCGGGGTATTTTTATTGCAAGGATAATTCAGAAAACAAACAAAAAAAAATACTATTTTTACTTTATTTAATCTAAATAACAAAAAGTAAAAGGAGCGTACAGAGAGTTGTGCTTTCTAACTTCATCCATCTCAGGCTCATCAAAAGGAATCCACTAACAAGGTTGATCAAGTCTTGTTAACAAACTCTTTTCGAATAACATGAAACCGGAGAATTTTCGAATAACACTAGGTTACCTCAACAGGGATATGCACATCCCCAACAATAAGAATATCATATTTCTTCTTGACAGTAGGAAGAGGGAATTCAAAACCTCCAATAGTAATTGTTGAAGTTTTTCCAATAGAATTAATATTGTGGACTTGAGGTTGTTTTCTCGGAAAGTGTACCGTATGCTCATTACCATTAACATGAAAAGTGACATTGCCTTTGTTGCAATCAATAACAGCCCTTACAGTATTCAAAAAGGGTCTACCAAGGATAATCGACATACTATCGTCCTCGGGAATATCAAGAATAACAAAGTCCGTTAAAATAGTAACGTTTGCAACCACAACAGGCACATCCTCACAAATACCGATAGGTATAGCAGTTGATTTATCAGCCATTTGCAAAGATATTTCAGTAGGTGTCAACTTATTTAAATCAAGTCTACGATATAAAGAGAGAGGCATAACACTAACACCGGCTCCAAGATCACATAAAGCAGTTTTAACATAGTTTCTTTTAATGGAGCATGGTATAGTTCGTACTCCTCGATCTCCAAGTTTCTTTGGTATTCCACCCTTAAAAGTATAATTAGAAAGCATGGTGGAAATTTCAGCTTCCGGTATCTTTCTTTTATTTGTAACAATATCTTTCATGTACTTAGCATAAGGGTTCATTTTAAGCATATCAGTCAAATGCATACGCAAAAATATAGGTCTAATCATTTCAGCAAAGCGCTCAAAATCCTCATCATCCTTTTTCTTGGGTGGTTAGGAGGAAAAGGCATGGGTTTCTGAACCCATGGTTATCGGTGTCAAAACTGGCGGATCTTGGGTAGGGGGTCCCGAACTGTGCGTCTAAGGTTGATGGTAAGAGGAGACAGGGGACACGATGTTTACCCAGGTTCGGGCCCTCTCTATGGAGGTAATACCCTACTTCCTGCTTGTTTGATCTTGATGAATATGAGTGTTACAAGAGTTGATCTACCACGATATCATAATAGCTAAACCCTAGAAGTCTAGCCTATATGACTACGGTATTGAGTATCCCCCTCCGGACTAAGTCCTCCGGTTTATATAGACACCGGGGGGATCTAGGGTTTACATAGAGTCGGTTACATAAGAAGGAATGTTCGTAGTCGGTCGCCAAGCTTGCCTTCCACGCGAAGGAGAGTCCAATCCGGACATAGGTACAGTCTTCGTTCTTCGTATCTTCACAACCCATCAGTCCGGCCCATAGACAACAGGCTGGACGTCCGAGGACCCCTTAGTCCAGGACTCCCTCAGTAGACCCTGAACCAGGCTTCAATGACAAGGTATCCGACACGTAGTGCTGTCTTCGGCATTGCAAGGCGGGTTCCTCCTTCCGAACTCCAAAAATAGTCTTCGGATGAAACAAATGTGTCCGGACCTGTAAAACACACCGCACACAGCCGTAGAGAGAATATAGTAACACATGAGTCCCATCTGCTGACAACTTTAGTAATGTGACGTCACGCCTGTCCGATCATAATTTCGAACCGTTTTTCGCCCCATGTTTTGAGACACGATTGTCATTGGCACGTCTTGTCAAAGCAGAGATCTTGTCACCTTATCACGGGATTCTCATCAATACGGGCGTGGGTAACCCAACCGTGCCGTTTACACAACCTTGGGAGCAGGCGAATTTTAAGGCGAATGGGGGGGCGTTCGATATTCACCGCTCTTATAAGGAGATACGATTCCTCTTTCTTCTCCCACGCTTTCCTCCTGCCTCTCCGTCGTTGAGCTCCAGCGCCCAAGTTCTCATTCCCCTTGTCTCGAGAAAGCAGTCAACCATGTCCAGATCTAGAGGTCAAGGCAAGTGGATGGCCTCCTCCATTAAGGAGGAGAACGTCGCCGAGCTTCGGGCGGCCGGGTACCTGTCAAAGGAAATCACCCATCGTATTCCATCCCGGGGACAGATCATCCCCACACCGAAGCCTAACGAGAGGATAGTGTTCATCCCCCACTTCCTCCGCGGGCTAGGGTTTCCACTCCACCCCTTCGTCCGCGGGATTATGTTCTACTACGGGATAGATTTCCACGATCTATCCTTGAACTCCTTCCTTAATATCTCGGCGTTCATCATCGTGTGTGAAGCTTTCCTCCGCATCCACCCCCACTTCGGGTTATGGCTCAAAACCTTCAACGTGAAGCCCAAGGTGGTGTATGGACAACACGTAGAGTGCCGGGGCGCAATGGTGAGCAAGCTCACCAATGTTTCTTGGCCAAAAGGCACATTCGTGGAATCTGTCAAGGAATGGCAAAAGCTATGGTTCTACATCACCGAACCCCGCGACGCCACCTGGGCCGCAGCTGCCGAATTCAACTCCGGCGCTCCCATGCGGCTCACCTCTTGGGTCGAGAAGAGCCCAAACCGGTGTTCGTCGGACGAGCTGATTGCGCTACAAATGTGCATCCAAAGTATGATCGATAGGGATATCAAGCTCGTCGACATAATCCAAGTGATGTTGGTGCACCGGATCCTCCCCTGCCAGAGCCGAAGCCGTCCTCTATGGGACTTCAACCCGAGAAAACACCATACCTTGGTGAGGCTATTCGAAACGACTCATGAAGATGCCTGGAAGTTGCTTTTCAAGGGCAACGAGATACCGCTGGCCACCGATTCGGATTGTGGCCACGACATAAATCACCTCCCCAATGAGGTATATTATTTTTAACACGTCCCTTACTTGCTTGTTTCAAGGGTGATATCTAATGCTTTCATTACCATTGCTTTTTTAGTACTAGTTGAAGCAGGCAAAGAAGATTCGGTGTCCGGCTCCCCTGCTCGAAGAGCCAGTCACTCCGCGTTTAGCGAAGATGCTGGAGCCAGCGCCTTACAAGGCACTAGAGAGGAAGGCCACAGGAAAGGCCAAGGGGGCCCGGAGTGGCCCCCTCCACAAGGGCACTTCGGACGCGGCGTTCGAAGACAAGGCCCATTTCCCCGCCGCCGAAGACAACACGGATGAGGAGGAGGAGGAGATCGACTCTCCCTCCGATGGGGGGAGGAAGAAGAGGTCGGCCTCCACAACTCTGGAGGTGGAGACACCCAAAAGGGGAAGGGCTCCCTAGCGGGTAACTCCGCATGGGACGTTGATGACATTCCAGAGAGACGCCCCCGCGCTAAGCCTCGGGACGCATCGTAAGTACTAATACCTTATCCGCCCATAAAGTTTCTCCTCCTCATTGTATTGAAACGATTGGCAAATTTTATTGTAGTCCGGCCCACAACAGCTCCCAGCGATCCTCGTCAGGAGGCTCGCTGGATTCCAAGGCGATGGCCAGCGACTCCCTGCCGGACGCACACTCCCCCAAGACCAAGGAGGATGCGGAGGTGCTGTCCCGAAGGACTGTCTCCGGCGGAGGAGAGGCTCAGGAGGCGCCCGAAGGCGAAAACCCCGTCGCCGGACATCGAGGGGACTCAATCCCCAATGAGACTGGCGGGGAGGGCTGTACACAGTTCGGCCCTCAACCGGACTCAATTCCGGAGACCGAGGCGGCTCCAGAATCCAGCACGCACCCTCCTTCGAAAGAAGGGGGGATGCCTGTTCTGCCGGTGGCCCCTGTCCAACCAGGGGCACCGGATAACCTGCTGGAGGCGCTACGAGGCGCTTCCATTATGGATGAGCACCGTGCCCTTATGGGCGTGGTGATTGAAAAGGTTCAGTGCGCCAAGAGTGGATTAACGGAAGCCTGCAATAGCTTGCTGACAGGTTTTGAGGTAAGAGACGCCGAACAAGGAGAAAATCCCAGTGTAGACCAGTAGCCCTTGAGACACTATCCGGTGTTCGGAAAGGAAAAGCCGGACAGAGGATCAATCTCATTTTAACATGAAACTAACTTAATTTTTCTGAAATCCAGGCGTCGTTGCTAGCCGCGGCCTGGCATACTGCCGAAGTTTCTGGACTGAAGTAGAAACTGGCGAAGGCCGAGGAGGAGCTGGGCCAAGCGAAGAGGAAGCTCCAGGAGAAACAAGGTAAGTAATAACCTGTTATATATTCAAAAAGAAGAAAATTGTATGCGATGACCAAAATGCCATGATTTGTACAGAAGCGATGACCGAGGTCGAGGCCCTGAGAAAGGCCCTGGCCGAAGCCGAGGGGAAGGCTGTCCAACAGCAAGCCGCCCGTAAGAAGCTCAAGGCCCGGGTCAGGGAGGTCCAGCAGGAGCTCCAAGACATGGTGAAGAAGTTTGAAGCTTTGGAGCAGGAGGCGTCGGCTCGAGAGATCGAACTTACCAAGGCTCGTCAGAGCTCAGAGGCCGCACGGAATGAGGCCAGGGACGCTCTCCAAGAGATCCAGGAGGCGAAGAAGATCGCAGTGGGTAAGGCATTTCACATGCAAAGCAAGTATGTGGAGAGGAAGTACCTTTTACTAACCCGGATTCGGAGTTGCCCAGGGGCTTTTGTGGATCTACCGCGCAGTGTATCCGATGCTACGGAGTTCTTCCGAGCCAGGGAAGGGGATTCTTCGGAGAAGTTGTTCTGGTCGCAGTATGCTGTGCCAAGACATCCGGTGGCCTTTTCCGATCAACTGAAGCAGTTGGTCGAGCTGCATAGGGTTGTCGAACTGGCCATGAAGGATTTCATAATCCGATTACAGCCGGCCGAAGATATACCTAGTAGTTATTTCGGCCTTGTGAGGCGGGTGGTGGAGGCTTGTCCACGGCTAGAAATCGTCAAGCGATCAATCTGCATCAAGGGTGCCCGCATGGCCTTCGCTCGTTCCAAGATGTGGTGGGCGAAGATGGATGTCGTCGAGGTGGCCAGGGGGCCGTCAGAGGGAAAGGAGCACCGCACACCCGAGCGATATTTTATGGATGTCCTGGAGGGATCTCGACTTGTAGCAACGCAGTGCGGGAGGACGTTATTCTCGAATGAATACATCCATGTTTTGCCTTGTATGAACAAATCCGCCTTGTAATATATAATTTTTATTATGTTTTGATTGTTTCCTCCTGTGCGGCCATGTTGTATGAAATCTGAGGGTTAACCAGTCATCGGCTTCAGCCCTCACGTAGGTAGTATGGAGGTGTTCGGGATGGAATCTAAACAATCTTGATCCAATTATATGGTCCTTGAAGGAGTTGTTTAGCGCAACGAACCAGGCAACCAAACTATACGACTTGAACGCCCTCACTTAGCCATAAGAGTTTTATAATAAAACATAGGCACAACCCCTGGTATACGAACCAGAGTGCTGTCAGTGTCTGATCGGGAAGTACCGATCCTTCATGAAGTGCGGAAAAATCTCCAATGATTTGCGACCTCCGAACAGCTGACCAGCTCTCGCCGCATCATGACAGTCAGTTTTCGGCTTTCTCTACTGAGGTACTCATCCGGTTCAAACCAGGACACAATCGCAGTAGTTCTCCCTTTAGTACCCTAACCGATGTAGCGGAACGTAGGGTAGCAAGCACAGGAGCCGGGCAACCCAACTATTAACCAAAGACATGATTTGGAGCCAATGCATATAATGCTAAATTCGGGGTGCCAAACTATACTTATAGAAAGTGTTCGGACTTTTGTTGCTGTAGTGTAAGGTGCTATAAAGCCCCTGGCAAACGTCAAACGTACCAAAGTGTACGGGTGCTACCTGATGGGGTATCCACAGGGAATCTGAAAAAGAAAAGAGAGAAAGAAAACAGACAAGACGTAAAGGTGAAAAGCTGGGGTCCTAAAGCTCCAACTACAAATTGTTTTCATTGTAATGTAATTAGTATGTCAAGGCGCATTGATACAAATAGTGCAATAAGCAATAGGCTATTTAACATGCTGAAACCAGGGGAGAGCTGCATATGGGTCCTGGAAAATAGGTAGAGTTATCGTTAACGGAATCACCTAAAAGGTTCCCCATATGTCCGCGCTTCTCGCCATCTTGGTGTATTTATCCTACAAGAGGGTCGATGACCAGACCCCCCGATGGGGCCTGTGGGATTGAGACCTGAAAGGAAAACAAGTAAAAGTGGAAGTATGTGTGTATCCGATGTCGGTTGAGCCGTGCCATGGATCACAAGTTGTCTGTGTCTCCGTCAATGCCCATGGAATTTTAAGTGTGTAGTTATGTACGCGCGGCATGAATGCCACCACTTGATCGGGACTGAGACGGAGGCCGGATTGCTAGTCGAGCTCCTGACGAGCCGAGCTCTCCTGCTGCAGAGTAGTTCGGACCCTCTTAAGGATGTCCGCGGGCTCATCAGCTGAATGAAGGGTCTGTTTGAGAAGGCCGCTTTGTACTTCTGCTGCTAGGGCAGTTGTGTGCTCTGCTGTACGGAGAGAGAATTCCGTATTGCCATTAACTGTTATAACACTGCGTGGACTGGGCATCTGGAGCTTGAGATAAGCATAGTGTGGCACTGTGTTGAATCGAGCAAACGCAGTTTGTCCGAGCAGTGCATGATAGCCGCTGCGGAATGGGACGATATCAAAGATTAACTCCTCGCTTCGGAAGTTATCCGGAGATCCGAAGACAACCTCTAATGTGATTGAGCCCATACAGCGGGCCTCTACACCTGGTATGACTCCTTTAAAGGTAGTCCTTGTAGGATTTATCCTTGATGGGTTAATGCCCATTTTCCGCGCTGTATCCTGATAGAGCAGACTGAGGCTGCTACCACTGTCCATAAGGACGCGAGTGAGGTGAAACCCATCAATTATTGGGTCCAAGACTAGTGCGGCCGAGTCCCCATGACAGATACTGGTCGGGTGGTCCCGGCGATCAAAAGTGATCGAGCACGACGACCATGGATTGAATTTTGGGGCGACTGGCTCTATCGCGTAGACGTCCCTAAGCGCGCGCTTGCTCTCCCTCTTGGGGATGTGGGTGGCATATATCATGTTCACCGTTTTGACCTGAAGGGGAAACTCCTTCTGTCCCCTGTGTTTGGCTGCCGTGGCTCTTGGTCGTCGTCCTTGCTTTGCGATCCTTTTTCCCTGTTCTTGGTGTTTAATTTGCCGGCCTGTTTGAAAACCCAACACTCTCTATTTGTATGATTAGGAGGCTTGTCGGGGGTGCCGTGAATCTGGGATGGATGATCAAGTATGCAGTCCAAGCTGGATGGTCCCGAATTGTTCTTTTGGAACGGCTTATTCCGCTGACCGGACTTAGAGACACTGAATCCGGCGTTGACCGTCGTATCCTCGGTGTTGTCATCGCTATTTCGGCGCTTGTATCTATTGCGTCGAGACTTGTCTTTGTTATTTTTAACTTCAGGGGTGCCGTCGTCGCTTGCATTGTTTTTGCTACGGGCCAACCAACTGTCCTCGCCCACACAAAAGCGGGTCATTAGTGCCGTGAGGGCCGCCATGGATTTTGGCTTTTCTTGGCCGAGGTGGCGAGCGAGCCATTCGTCGCGGATGCTATGTTTGAAAGCTGCTAGAGCTTCAGCGGCCGGACAGTCAACGATTTGGTTCTTTTTAGTTAGGAACCTTGTCCAGAATTTTCTGGCGGACTCCCCGAGCTGCTGGACTATATGGCTTAAGTCATCAGCGTCCGGAGGTCGAACATATGTACCTTGGAAGTTATCAAGGAAAGCCTCTTCCAAGTCCTCCCAACTGCCAATGGAATTGTCAGGCAGGCTGTTTAGCCAATGCCAAGCGGGCCCCTTGAGTTTGAGAGGGAGATATTTGATGGCGTGGAGGTCATCTCCGCGTGCCATATGGATGTGGAGAATGAAGTCTTTGATCCACACCACGAGGTCAGTGGTCCCATCGTATGATTCTATGTTCACGGGCTTGAATCCTTCGGGGAATTCGTGATCCAGGACCTCATCAGTGAAGCAATGAGGGTGTGCGGGGCCTCTGTATCGGGCCGTATCATGACGCGGCTTTGATGAAGTCTGTCTGCGGTGTTCGGCCTACGCATGACTGGGTTTGTCACGTCTGAATAGGTGGTTGTTGTCACATGTCAAGGTGCGTCCTTGCGATCCGTAGATTGATCTGGTAGGTCCTGCTTTATTGTTCGAGGCGGGGTGGGCTGGTGTTTGGCATGGGTTGCCATTTTGTCCCGGCCACGCGGTGGCCAATCAGCCGCATTGTACGATGGTGGTATATACTCCGGTGCCTCCTCGTCGAACCGAGGTAGCAATTTACGCTTTGGGTAGCTTTTGGTTGGGCGCTTGAGGCCGTATTCTTTGGCTACTAGGACATCTGTCCATTTATCATTGAGCAGATCTTGGTCAGCTTGAAGCTGTTGTTGCTTCTTTTTCAGGCTCCTTGCAGTGGCTATTAGCTGGCGCTTGAAGCGCTCCTGCTCAAGAGGTTCCTCGGGCACGATGAAATCCTCGGTGACATGGCTCACGTCATCCTCGGAGAGAGGAAGGTAACTGTCGTCCTCTGAATCTTTGTGTGTGGCCTGTTTAACAGGGCTAACCTGCGCATCTTCCTGTTCGTCTTGTTCGTTTGTTGCGTCGACGGGGTCTTTGTTGTCTTTGGCACCTTTCGGAGTGTCATCTTCTCCTGTGACGGTGTTGCTATCTTTACTGCAGCGTGACTTAGAGCGGCGCCGCTGATGCCGGCGCTTGGACTGTATTTCGGAAGGTTTATCCTCAGCTGGGTCTTCCTTGTCGTCGCCGTTGTTTTCCTTTGGTGCATCCACCATGTATACGTCATACGAGGAAGTGGCCGTCCAGCGTCCGGTGAACGACGGGTTCTGGTCTTCTTCTTTTCCGGCATCGTCGTCCATACCATCGATGTCCTTAGAGTCATAATCAAGTTCGTCGGTCAAATCCTCGACCGTGGCTATAAAGTGGGTGGCGGGTGGGAAGCGAAATTCTCCATCGCCAGCCCCTAGTTCGAGCCGGATATAGTTCAGCTGAGAGTCCTCTACTAAGGACAGACTTTTTAACGAGTTTAGCACATCGCCCAGAGGCGAGTGCTGGAAGATGTCTGCGATGCTTAATTCGAAGATCGATAAAGGATAAAGCTCGGCGTCCACGGGCTCGCGTGATTCAGAACCTACAGCTGGAGACGAGTCCGGTGTTCCGGTGGCATAGGCATCGAGTGAGACCAGTTCCATGTGCGGCTCCAACGCCGTGGAATGTGCGGCCTCCGTGGTGGGGTTAATCCTCCCATCTTTGGATGGTGCGGCCTGCTCCGGCTCTAGGGCCAGAGCAGTTACATGAGCGATCTCCTGGATGCAGCCCGATGACAGATTTAAGTCATGATCATCGAGGTGATCGAGAGCGGCTACCGCGGTATCGAATCCGGTGAAGATCAAGTCTCCACGAATGTCCGCGACGCAGTTCAAGCTCCCAAATCTGAACTGATGGCCATGGGCGTAGCTTTCGATCTGCTCCAGATGGCCAAACGAGTTAGCCCGTAGTGCGAAGCCGCCGAACACAAAGATCTGTCTGGGGAGGAAAGTTTCTCCGCAGACAACACCATTATTGACGATTGAAGGGGCAATCAAACCTTTCAGCGATAGCACAGAGGAACTCTCAATGAAAGCACCAATGTCGGTGTCAAAACTGACGGATCTCGGGTAGGGTTTCCTAAACTGTGCGTGTAAGGTTGATGGTAACAGGAGACAGGGGACACGATTGAGGGAGTCCTGGACTAAGGGGTCCTCAGGCGTCCGACCTGTTATCCATGGGCCGGACTGATGGGCTGTGAAGACATGAAGGCCGAAGACTGTATCTGTGTCCGGATTGGACTCTCCTTGGCGTGGAAGGCAAGCTTGGCGACCGACTATGAAGATTCCTTCTTATGTAACCGACTCTATGTAAACCCTAGATCCCCATGGTGTCTATATAAACTAGAGGGGTTAGTCCGGAAAGGGTATATTCATTACCATAGTCATACAGGCTAGGATTTTAGGGTTTAGCCATTACGATCTCGTGGTAGATCAACTCTTGTAAACACTCATATTCATCAAGATCAATCAAGCAGGACGTAGGGTATTACCTCCATAGAGAGGGCCTGAACCTGGGTAAACATCGTGTCCCTCGTCTCCTATTACCATTGATCCTAGACGCACAGTTCGGGACCCCCTACCTGAGATCCGCCGGTTTTGACACCGACATTGGTGCTTTCATTGAGAGTTCCACTGTGTCGTCGATGAAAGGCTCAATGGCTCACCTTGTCCTTAAAGACAACATCACCTCCGGGGGAGCTCTGGCCCCGGGCCAAACCCTCCGGTTGGGCGGCTTTACTATGATCGCCCATTCGGCCGTTGAGCTGATGATGACCTCTCGGGCCATCAAAAAACCCCTTCGCATCAACTCTGAGCACTCCAAGCAGATGGATCCGACGGAGTTTTCGTCTTTGAACGAACTCGTAGATCGCATCACCGCTTTGGGAATAGCCACAGACTACGATCAGATCGGGCCTAAAACCGATCAAGGAGAAATCGAGACCCTACCGGTCACCCACTAGATTGCGGTAGTCGTGGAGCAGGACGACGAGTCTTCTTCTATACCGAAGACGGACTATGTTCGGGTCGCGGATCAGGAAGAGCTGGATACTCACCCGCGAAAGGATGCGACCAGCCCTCCGAACATAGCATCAGACGACGGTCCTAAACAATCAAAAGATATTCCGAAACCCAAACTGTTAAGCCCGGAAGGTCGTCGGACTCTGGATAATCGGTCAGGTTGGGGTTCAGACTTAATTCCACCGACCCACCTAGACATACACGCCCTCAGAGCATAAAACAACAGTCTCAGGAAACGGTCCACCACTTTTGGGCCAGATTCCTCCTTGTCAAGGACAAGCTAAAAGATTGTCGTGACGAGGACGCAATATCAGCGTTTTGCAACAATTGCGCGGACGAAGGAATCCTCAACGCCATCAATCGTCGCTGCATACTGAAATTCGTTGACTTAGCAACCATCGTACAAAAGTACATCGTGATGGAGAGCACCTGGAAAACTCAGGCAGCTCGCTGGGAACCGTCAGTCCCAACTCAACCCCCTATAGGCGAAAAGGGCGCACCCTCGTGGCACGCCCAGTCCAACAGTCTAGAAACACAAAACCGCTACGCGACACGACACTGTTCTGGTGGGATGGCTCGATGGCCCATGCAAAATACATACAACACCAGATACCGTGGCAACCCACAGCCTTATAGCATGTTGGATACTACGACAGGTAGCCAAGAGCGGCGAGGACATCCTTATCAAGGACGACCCAGAACGACATCCCCCAGGGGACGATAACTCAGGAGTATTGACGGTCTTTGATACATTCGCTTCAAACAACAAGCGCAAAAGGGCGCTTCGCGAGCTCGCTGAAGTCTGCCAAATTGCTGCGATAAACCCCTGGAACGACACAGCTATAACATTTAACGCCAGCGACGAACCAAAGTACAGAACAGTACGAGCTCCAGCCGCATTAATCCTCAGTCCCATCGTGGACGGGTTTCGACTTACCAAGGTCCTCGTGGACGGCGGTAGCGGACTAAACCTCATTTACGAGGATACCTCCATAAAATGGAAATAGATAAGAGCCGCGTCATGCAAAGTAACACAACCTTCCGAGGAATTATTCCCAGTCGGGAGGCGCGGTGCGCGGGCAAAATCACACTCGACGTAGTATTCGACACGCTGGAGAACTATCGGTCTGAAGAAATAACTTTCCAAGTGGCCCCTTTCAGGAGCGGATATCATGTCATGTTGGGGCGGGATGCTTTTACACGCTTTCAGGCCATACCCCATTACGGGTATATGAAGCTCAAAATGCCCGAACCAAATGGTATAATCACTCTCGTCAGTGATCCAGACATAGCACTCCGTGCTGAAAACAAAAACGCATCTCTGGCCCTGGAGGAGCTATCCGAAGCCCTCGCGGTCGACGAATTAACCGCACTACGCTCCATGGTGGACAGGGACGATGTGATCCTCGACAAATGCCCTAAATCCACATCCTTTAAACCAGCAGAAGAAATAGTCAAATTCCAGGTCCACCCAACGGACCCCAAGAAGACACCATCTATCGGAGCTCAACTGAGCCCAACAGTTGACACCGCACTGTGAGGATTCCTGCGCGAAAACTGGGACACATTCGCCCGGCACCCTTCAGATATGCCAGGGATCCCACGTGAGCTGGCCAAACATAGCCTCAATATATTAAAGGGATTCAAACCAGTTAAGCAAACACTACGGCACTTTTCCGAACCGAAGCGACAAGCCATGGGGGAGGAGCTAGCCAAACTCATCGAGGCCGGATTCATTAGAGGAATCAAACATCCGGACTGGCTGGCAAACCTGGTGATGGTACCAAAGAAGGACAAATCCTGGCGCCTGTGCGTCGATTTCAAAGACCTCAACAAGGCTTGCCCTAAGGATCCCTTCCCCCTCCCCCGCATTGATCAAATCATCAACGCCACCGCAGGACACGACTCACTGTGTTTCCTCGATGCATATTCCGGATACCATCAAATCAAAATGAAGGAGTCCGATCAAGCCGCAATAGCATTTATCACCCCATATGGGCCATTCTGCTTCAACACCATGCCCTTTGGGCTCAAGAACGTCGGTGCCACATACCAACGCATGATTCAAACTTGCCTAGAGAAACAGATCGACAAAATAGTAGAAGCTTACGTCGATGATGTCGTCATCAAAACCAGGCACGTTGAAACACTAATAGACGACTTACGTCTTACATTCAACAACCTCCGGGCGTATGACATTAAGATCAACCCGGAAAAGTGTGTCTTCGGCATCCCTGTTGGAAAACTGCTGGGCTTCATCGTTTCCAATAGAGGAATCGAAGCAAACCCAGCCAAAATGCGAGCTTTGTCACAATTGGCTAAGCCAACAGACCTTAAACAAGTCCAAAAGCTTGCGGGTTGCGTAGCAGCTCTAAGCCGCTTTATCTCTAGATTGGGAGAAAAGGCACCGCTCTATCGCCTTCTACGGCGAACCGACCACTTCGAGTGGACGAACGTGGCAACAACCAGACTGTAGGAAATAAAAACCCTTCTTGCGAGCAATCCAATCCTGGCCGCACCAAACACCGGTGAACCGGTGTTATTATACATATCGGCAACACACCAGGTGGTGAGCGCCGTACTCGTCGTTGAATGAGAACACGACAGACATAAATTCCCGCTTCAGAAGCGAGTATACTATGTATCTACTGTCCTTATACCATGCAAATCCCGGTACCCTCATTATCAAAAAATAGCATATGCGGTCTTCATGGCATCCCGAAAGCTCTGTCACTACTTCCAGGAGTGTTCGATCACGGTGGCCTCTAAAGTGCCACTCAATGACATTATAAAAAACCGCGATGCTATGGGCCGGATTGCCAAATGGTCCATTGAACTCCTCCCATTTGACATTACATATAAACCACGTCGAGCTATCAAATCCCAAGTACTGGCCGACTTCGTTGCCGAATGGACAGAGGCCGAACTCCCTAAAGAGTACGGCAGATACTCCAATTGGGTCATGTACTTCTACGGCTCCAAAATGCTGGAAGGGTTAGTAGCGGGTGTCGTTTTAACGTCCCCTACTGGAGACATCGTCTAGTACGTTCTCCAAATACTATACACAGACTCCAATAACGCAGCCGAATACGAGGCCTTATTACATGGTCTCCGGATGGCTGCCTCCATGGGCATACAACGCCTAGAAGTACGCGGGGACTCCAACCTTGCAATATCTCAAATAAATGGAGATTTCAACGCTAAAGATCCGAAGATGGCAGCATATCATAATGCAGTCATAAAAATGTCGGCCTGGTTCGAGGGGCTCGAGTTCCATCATGTGGCTCGAGAAAGTAATCAAGCGGCGGATGTTCTTGCTCGTATCGGCGCTAAGCGCGACCCCGTCCCACCTAATATTTTCCTGGAAAGACTCTTTAAGCCATCCGCGGTGTGTCAGGGGGAAAACGGCAATACTAGTCCGGAACCAAACATAATCCAAGATCCCGGAAATACCAACGTCATCGGGGGCTCAGCCACCGAAATAACACCGTCGGCGCATCTCATCATGGCAGTCATTGCCCCATGGACCGAACCCTTCCTGGCCTACCTCAACAGGAAAGAGCTTCCCGAGGACCAGAATGAGGCCCGCTGCATTGTCCGGCGTTCAAAGGCCTACAAGGTTCATGATGGAGAGCTCTACAAGAAAAGTGCCACCGGAGTCCTTCAACGATGTATATCCGAGGAAGAGGGGTGGCATCTCTTGGCTGAAATTCATGCCGAACTCGGCGGTCACCACGCCGCAGCTCGGGCCCTTGTTAGCAAGGCCTTCCGTACAGGGTTTTATTGGCCGACGGCCCGAGCAGATGCACAGGACCTTGTCCAACATTGCGTCAGATGCCAACTCTTTGCCAATCAAAGCCATATGCCCCCCATCGCCTTACAAACAATCCCCATGACTTGGCCTTTTGCGGTCTGGGGACTTGATATGGTTGGACACCTTAAAGGGGGAATCCATAAGAAAAAATATCTGCTGGTTATGGTGGACAAATTCACTAAGTGGATAGAGGCTAAGCCGGTCAAAACGGTTGAGTCCGGCCCGGTGATAGACTTCATATCCGGTGTTGTGCACTGTTATTGCGTCCCACACAGCATCATCACTGACAACGGCTCCAATTTCACAGCCAACAAGGTAAAAGCATGGTGTACTAATCTGGATATTAAACTCGATTACGCCTCCGTCTACCACCCATAAACCAATGGTCAAGTCGAACGAGCCAACGGTCTTATTATGAGCGGCATCAAGCCCAGACTAGTGCGGTGTTTGAAAGAATCAGACAAAGCACTGGGTTGAGGAGCTCGACTCCGTACTCTAGTGGCTGCGGACCACGCCCAACCGTACTACCTGATACACACATTTCTTCATGGTGTATGGCGCAGAGGCCGTATTGCCCTGCGATATTATTCACGACTCACCTCGAGTGCGTATGTATGAAGAGAGAGAAGCCGAGCTTGATCGGTAGGACGGCCTAGATGCCCTGGAGGAGGAACGCGTTGTCGCAAAAGCCCGTTCAGCATTTTACCAACAACAGGCTCGAAGATATCAAAGCAGAGAAGTACGGGCCAAGACCTACAACTTTGGCGAACTCGTTCTGTGCCTGCCGGAGAAGAAAAAGGACAAACTCAAGCCCAAATGGGAGGGTCCCTTCATAATTGACGAAGTTCTCACCGGAGGAGCATACCGTCTTCGTGATGCATTAGACAATCGCCTCGAGCCGAACCCCTGGAACACGGCCAAACTCTGAAGATTCTATGCCTAGCGCCAAACCCCTCGTTCGTCTCCTCCTCCCGTGTAGTTTCCATTATTTTTCTCTCTTTTCCGATTACTTTCTTCTTTCTCGCTTTAATGCTCCGGTACGACTAGACTGCACACCATTGACACATACATCTCTAAATATGTATGTCACTTGTACCTGGGGGCTTCTCGGACAGAAGTTCTTGTCATTCCTTGAGCATTATGCTCCTCACATATGAGTTTTTCCATACGTACCTTTTCTTTGCCACTATATGCATCGATATGACTTAAGTTTTGGCCAAGCTGGGTTGCCTGGCTCCTATGCGTATGCCCTACATTCCTATTAGTTCAGCTAGGGCATAAAGGGAGCACCTCTGCGATTGTTACTCCCGGGTCATCCGGATGTGTACCTCAGACTGGGTGAAGCCGAAAGCTAGCATTCTTAAGGGAATATTCAGTCGGTGAATTAAATATGTTTTCTAAACTCACTCCATTGTGCACCCCCAGAAGTTATACAAACTATGGTGCTCGCATCAAAATTTGGACATGTACATTAAATGCATGCACACCTAGGGAAAGGAACCCCTAACGGAACTATTCTCTCTGGAAGATGTTTCTTACGATATCAATGTAATATAACACAGCTAGCCGGATACAACTTGTCTGTTCAAGCAACTATTACCCCTACGCGTAGTTTTCCAGGCATACCCTGGCCTATTCGGCCGCGACGGTATTCAGAAACACTCCGCACTTTCGGGTCCGGAGGTTGAAGATAAAAGGTCTGCCATGACAAATGATATACAATTCAGCTAGATGAGGAAAGTACACAGTCACTTGGACTCGAACACCTCTTCCTCTACACCTTCCAACAGGCAGTCTAACTTACAATCCTGTTGGGAATATTTGGCGGCCACCTCTACGTAGTCATATACTAAACTAACGGAAATTTCTTCCCCATTCGACCCTACCGGTCCAACCCGAGCCATGTGATTTGGATCCATCTTGGTATATCGTGTCTTCACCATGACCCAGGCCTCTCGCGCACCCTCTCGGCAGGCAGATATCTTCCACAGCCGGATACGCTGCCGCGCTCCCTTGAACAACTCTACCAGCTTCTCCATGCTTCCTGGAGGGGAGTCGGATGGCCATAAAGCCTTGGCTACACTCTGCATAGCCTCTTGAGCTTGCTCGTGCAACTGCGAAAGCCCTTGCAGAAGATCACTTGATGTTCCGGACACTTCCTCTTCGGGGTGGTTCGTCAATACACCTGCAATTACAGCTATATCATCTACCATTACCTCCAAACTGCTATAAGATAAAAGCGGCCACATATATAATATGCCGCCTCGCAGCTTCTTGTTCTCCTTCACAGAGTCAGCTAGCTGCGCTCGCACATCTTTCAGTTCTTCGCCCAGTTTGGTGTTCGAATCCTGGAGTTTCTTTTTCTCTTCAACGACTTTTGTCAATACACGCTCGCCCGCTGCTAGTAGCTTTTTGGCTCCGTGTTCTTCACTTCGAGCGGTGTCCAGCTGCTCTCGTACTTGGTCTAATGACCCAACACAAAGATTAGAACCCAGATTCACACTATCGGTGTATCATTATGAATTTTCGATAGAGGAAAACATTACCGGGAGATGCCTTGTATTTCTCTAGTTCAGCATTGGCAGCAAGGAGCTGGCGCTGACACTTTTCTAGTTCCTGAGCTAGTTGGGTATTCCTCTCCGTAAGCACCTGGTTGTACATTGATCCCTAAATCAGTTGTTCCAACTCCTTTAAGTCTCGGGGGCTACTAGCATATGGTTATCATAGTCAGACAAAGCGAAATTACCTGCACATCTTTCAAATGTTGCTTTGTGGCCCTGTTAATCCCATCTTGAGCAGCCCAGATGTATGCATCGGCTGAGCTGAAGGCGTTAAACGATTCTTCTGAAAAGCCAGGGTCTTGTAAAATGGCCCGGCGGCGCCGATGATTCATGGCACTCTCCACCTCCGAGTTGGTGACAGATACATCATCTGAGTCCTCGGCTGGAGGACAGTCCGATGTCGCCCCTGCATCAGCCCCCATCTTCACGGCAGGATTTGGGCTGTGGGAAGTACGGCCGCTCGAACCCCCGGATATAGTCCGGCGCACCTTCCTCCTGACACATGGAAAACGAGAAGGTCACAGTTGGACGTGACTGCTCAGGGGCGGGTTGGCGAATTCATACCTCTTTGATGAAGGCACGGCTTTGTATTCGTTTGCTTTCCTCTTGGAAGGCTTGCCCGGCGCGGGAGCCGATCTCTTTGAAATCGCCGAACGTCTCCCCTGTGAAGCACGATACAGTGCAGTGGGTGAGGCAGAATAAGAGCACTCTTTTAGAGAAGGTGTTTCTTAATTATTTACATGTGAAGCAGGAAGAAGGCCAGGGTAGTCGGTGGTGATGGCCACTTCTGTGCCGTCATAGCTTGTCTGGTAAAACACTCCCCCGCAAGCACCATGAATATATCTGGATCCTCTTCAAACCCAAGATCTAGCTTCCGGTTGTGGATCTCCGGCTGTGGGGCAGGACTATGAAGTCCTTCGGTGACCTTCCGCCAGTGCTGTCATAACGGACATACTTGAAATTTATCAAAAGTAATCCGGAAGTGGAATGAGTGGAGTAGAGGGGTCGTGGCTTACCCAACTGGGAGGATCATAAATAGAATACCCATCTCTGTGCTTAATGCGAAGAAACTCCTCTTCCTCCCCTTTAAACAGCTCGGCCAATATTTTGGCCAGAGCGGCGGTGGTATCCGGACCCTTTCGGCCATAGCGGGAGGCGTCATCCTCTCCATTGTAGTGCCACATGGGCAGTCCTCTGTATTGTAGCGGCTGAACCCCTCGCACTATGGAGGTCGCCATTACCTCGATTATTGTGAGTCCGGACTGAGCGAGTGTCTTTATCTTGCTCATAAGCTGGCAAACTTCTGCGTCGTCATCCTCTTCAAGACTCCGGGGACGCCAATTGTGGCGTTTCTTCAGCGGAACGCTCGCAAATTCAGGAAGACCCTTTCGAACTGGATCGGGAAGCGCAACGTCCTCAATATAGAACCATTCGAAAGGCCATTCTTCGGATGCCTTCCTTGGTGTGCCGGACAGATATCCAGTATCGGTGATACGCCATACTTCGGCTCCGCCCACTTCAAATATTGACCCCTCGTGATTACACGGGACAAGACAGAACAACTTCCTCCACAGCTCGAAATGAGCCTCGACACCCAGGAATAGTTCACATAAAGCGACGCAACCCGCAATGTGCAGAATGGAGGCAGGGGTGAAGTTGTGCAGCTGGAGGCCATAGTATTCCAGAAGCCCTCAGAGGAACAGATGAATGGGAAATCCAACGCCCCTTAGCAGGTAGGGGACGAAACATACTCGCTCTCCCCCGGATGGATTGGGGAAGTCCTCTGCCTGAATCTCACCATTGAAAGAATCTAGCCCCGCTCGAACAGGAACTAGATCTATGGGGGGAAGAAATCCCTGCGTCTGCAGCTTCGTCAATTGACTGTGGGACACTGAACACCTCTCCCATTGGCCTTTCTCTGGGCCGGAACGGGTGGAGGAGCTGGGGGCGCTAGCCATGTTGGAATGGTTTCTCCTAAGCAGTTTCCGGGGGTTTCCTCTGCGTAGTGCTGAATGGATCTAGGATCCAATCTCTTTAATAGACGCTCTTCCTTGCATGGACGGAGTGTTATCTGCAAAAATACCCTGACCTTCCGCCTTCGCTTGACACGTGGAAGGCGAAGTTATTTAACGTGCAGAAGTCGAGGAGAGCGACATTGAACCAATGGCCGAATACATCACTTGGAGGAACCCGCCTTGCAATGCCGAAGACAATTTGTGTGCCGCACAACTCGCTATTGAAGACTGGTTCAGGGGCTACTGAGGGAGTCCTGGACTAAGGGGTCATCGGGCGTCCGACCTATTATCCATGGGCCAGACTGATGGGTTGTGACGACATGAAGGCTGAAGACTGTACCTGTGTCCGGATTGGACTCTCCTTGGCATGGAAGGCACGCTTGGCGGCCGACTATGAAGATTCCTTCTTATGTAACCGACTCTATGTAAACCCCAGATCCCCACGGTGTCTATATAAACCGGAGGGGTTAGTCCGGAAAGGATATATTCATGACCATAGTCATACATGCTAAGCTTTTAGGGTTTAGCCATTACGATCTCGTGGTAGATCAACTCTTCTAAACACTCATATTCATCAAGACCAATCAAGCAGGACATAGGGTATTACCTCCATAGAGAGGGCCCGAACCTGGGTAAACATCGTGTCCCCCGTCTCCTATTACCATCGATCCTAGACGCATAGTTCGGGACCCCCTACCCGAGATCCGCCGGTTTTGACACTGACAACGATGTTTACCCAGGTTCGGGCCCTCTCTATGGAGGTAATACCCTACTTCCTGCTTGTTTGATCTTGATGAATATGAGTGTTACAAGAGTTGATCTACCACGAGATCATAATAGCTAAACCCTAGAAGTCTAGCCTGTATGACTATGGTATTGAGTATCCCCCTCCGGTTTATATAGACACCAGGGGGATCTAGGGTTACATAGAGTCGGTTACATAATATGGAATCTTCATAGTTGTTTGCCAAGCTTGCCTTCCACGCCAAGGAGAGTCCTGTCTGGACACGGGTGTAGTCTTTGGTCTTTGTATCTTCACAGCCCATCAGTCCGGCCCATAGACAACAGGCCGGACGTCCGAGGACCCTTTAGTCCAGGACTCCCTCAATGGTTCTCTTTATTTACCATGCTTCCTAGCAACTAAGTCTCTCTTATCATAATGTCGATTCTGAGCTTTAAGTACTTGTTCTACTTGAGTGGTAACCATAGAAGCATGTTTACTAATAAGTTTAATTTCAACTTTAAATCTAGACATATAATCACTCAAGTGTTCAATCATATATGCATTATGTTTCAATTGTCTACCAACATAAGCATTGAAGTTTTCTTGTTTAAGAATAAAATTATCAAACGCATCCAAGCATTGCCTAGAAGACTTATTACAAGGAATATCACCTTCATCAAATCTATAGAGAGAATTTACCTTTACTACCTGTGTCGGGTTATCAAGACCATGTATTTCTTCAATAGGTGGTAAATTCTTAACATCTTCAGCTTTAATACCCTTTTCTTTCATAGATTTATTTGCCTCTTGCATATCTTCAGGACTGAGAAATAGAAGGTGAATCAAGTGCAAAGCTAGATGGCAGTTCCTTACCTCCCCTCGTAGTTGAGAGAAAAATATTGGTTCTTTCATCTTTCAAGTTCTTCATAGTGATCAACAAATATAAATCCCAAGTGACTCGAAGAATAGAGCTATGCTCCCCGGCAATGGCGCCAGAAAATAGTCTTGATAACCCACAAGTATAGGGATCGCAACAGTTTTCGAGGGTAGAGTATTCAACCCAAATTTATTGATTCGACACAAGGGGAGCCGAAGAATATTCTCAAGTATTAACAATTGAGTTGTCAATTCAACCGCACCTGAGAGACTTAATATCTGCAACAAAGTATTTAGTAGCAAAGTAATATGGAAGCAGCGGTAACAGTGGCAAAAGTAACAATATTGGTTTTGTAGTGATTGTAACAATAGCAACGGAAAAGTAACTAAGCAAAGATCAATATGTGAAAGGCTCGTAGGCATTGGATCAGTGATGGATAATTATGTCAGATGCGATTCCTCATGCAATAGTTATAACATAGGGTGACACAGAACTAGTTCCAGTTCATCAATGTAATGTAGGCATGTATTCCGAATATAGTCATACGTGCTTGTGGAAAAGTACTTGCATGACATCTTTTGTCCTACCCTCCCGTGGCAGCGGGGTCCTATCAGAAACTAAGGGATATTAAGGCCTCCTTTTAATAGAGTACTGGAACAAAGCATTAACACTTAGTGAATACATGAACTCCTCAAACTATAGTCATCACCGAGAGTGGTCCCAATTATTGTCACTTCGGGGTTACCGAATCATAACACATAGTAGGTGACTATTGACTTGCAAAATAGGATCAAGAACTCACATATATTCATGAAAACATAATAGGTTCAGATCTGAAATCATGGCACTCGGGCCCTAGTGACAAGCATTAAGCATAGAAAAGTCATAGCAACATCAATCTCAGAACATAATGGATACTAGGGATCAAACCCTAACAAAACTAACTCGATTACATGATAAATCTCACCCAACCCATCACCGTCCAGCAAGCCTATGAATTACTCACGCACGGCGGTGAGCCATGAAATTGGTGATGGAGGAAGGTTGATGATGACGATGGCGACGGATTCCCCTCTCCGGAGCCCCGAACGGACTCCAGATCAGCCCTCCCGAGAGAGATTAGGGCTTGGCGGTGGCTCCGTATCGCAAAATGCCATGAATCCTTCTCCTTGACTTTTTTCTCCCCGAACGTGAATATATAGAGTTGGAGTTGAGGTTGGTGGAGCCTCAGGGGGCCCATGAGATAGGGGGGCGCGCCCCAGGGGATGGGTGCGCCCCCACCCTCATGGACAGGGTGTGGGCCCCCTAGTGTTGATTCTTTCGCCAGTATTTTTATAAATTCCAAAAATATTCTGCATGAAGTTTCAGGTCTCTCCGAGAACTTTTATTTCTGCACAAAAATAACACCATGGCAATTCTGCTGAAAACAACCTCAACCCGTGTTAGCTCCATTCAAATCATGCAAGTTAGAGTCCAAAACAAGGTCAAAAGTGTTTGGAAAAGTAGATATGATGGAGATGTATCATGGATGAACAGGACCTCGTGGAGGGCTGGATGAATAGGACCCCATGGAGGGCTGGATGAACAGTAGCCGGTGGAGGGCTGGTTGAATAGTAGCCGGTGGAGGGCTGGATGAACAGTAGCCCATGGAGGGGTGGTTGAACCGGACCCCGTGGAGAGGGCTGGTTGAACAGTAGCCGGTGGAGGAGCGCGCGGTGGAGGCTGGATGAACAGGAGCCCGTGGATGAACAGTCATAGGTGGATGCTGGAGGAGGTCGACGGTGGATGAACAGTAGCCCGTGGAGGCTGGAGGAGGTCGATGGTGGAGATGAATAGTATCCCGTGGAGTCCCGTTTTGCAGTACGCCACACCCCTCCCGATGAACACGACCCCCGTTTCGACCGTAGCGCTCCAACACAAGTCCGTTTCCTCCGTTTTGCGGTACGCCACACGCCTCCCTATCAACAGGACCCCGTTTCCACCGTAGGAGGTCCGTTTCCTCCCTTTTACGGTACGCCAGACCCCTCCCGATGAACAGGATCCCGTTTCCACCGTGGCCGGTCGAACACAAGGCCGTTTCCTCCGTTCTACGATACGCCAGGCCTCGTTTCCATCGGCTGTTCCGTCCAAGCCGGTTGGCTCCCGATGAACAACACGCGTTCCGTTGCCTCCCGATGAACATGACGCATTCCGTTGCCTCCACATGAACACGAGGACGACGCAGTTTCTCCGTTCCGACCCAACCACAACCATGTACACGAGCCCTGGCTGTACGTATGCGCGAGTAGGCGTTCGAGACCCCGCCCGTATGTACGTACGTGACCGTATTTACTTTCTTGCAGCCTGGCCGTTGTACATACGTATACATGCTACGTGCGTGCCTCTACTACCACACATGCACGCCTCTACATCGACCGGTATGTACGTACACATTCGCGACCAGAATGACAACGCTACGTACGCTTCGACCGGGTGGGTCCCGACTGTCAGGCACTTCCTTACGTGTGAAGATGTAGCTGGTGGGTCCCAGCAGCCATGGGGAAATGTTTTTTTCGTGAAATACGGTGGCCCGTCCAGTGGGTCCCTGCTGTCAGGTGGAGGAATAATTATTTTGCGCGTAATAAGGAGGCACTTCCTTGCTGCGGCCGTGGACCTAGCTGTCAGCCTCTCAACGTACAATACTCTTCTGATGGAAGTCGTTCGTTGACCACATTGACCACGCCGCGCCGAGAGCACCAAGGCGGTGGACGCCGACGAGGCCTAGGAAGGGAACGACGCGGAGCCGGGGAAGACGCGGCAGTGGATGCCCACGCGGAGAGGAGTACGAGGGTTCACTGGTTCGGCTGCGGTGTGAGGCTGCCGTCGCCGCAGGGCCTAGCCAGCGGTGGGAGTAGTAGGGGCGGTGAGGCCTCTGCGGCAGCACATCCAGCCACGGGAGGCAAGAGCACGTGGTGGTTTGGACGGCTGGAGCAAGAAAATCATAGGTTGAAGAAGCAGGACGACTGTTGGATGTTAACAATCCAACGGTTAGTGGTGATAGAATCGTTCGTTGACTAAGTTGACAAAGCCCTCTGTCCGCATCAACTTAGTAGACCCACAAGTCAGCCTCCCACTATGGTGGGTCCCAGCTAGCAGGGGGAGTATTCATTTTTTTGTGCATAATAAGGAGGCACTTCCTTGTGTGCGAAGATATAGCTGGTGGGTCTAAGCTGTCAGCGGGAGTATTCATTCTTTTTGGCGTAATAAGGAGGTACTTGCTTGTGTGTGGCCATGGACCATGTGGGTCCCAACTGTCAGCCTCTCCATGTATGTCCCTCTTCCGATGTTGTCGTTTGTTGACAACGTTGACCACGCCGTGCCGAGAACACCAACACGATGGACAACGACGATAGCCAAGAAGGGAATGACCCGGAGGCGGCGAAGCCACAACAGTGGAGGGATGTGGGGTGAGTAGAGGGATGGTCTGGCAGCGGTGGGAGTAGTAGGGGGCAGTGAAGCCTGCGCGGCAGCATAGCCGGCCATGGGAGGCGGGAGCAGGCGGTCCCGCCGGCACTAGATTTGGCGGCTGGAGCAAGAAGATCAGAGATTGAAGAAACACGACGGTCGTTGGATTGACATCCAACGGTTACGTCTGCTAGAATCATTTGTTGTCGTATATAATAAGTAAAAAAATCTTGCATACGCGTCAACTTAAAAGGTCCATAAGTCAGACCATTCCCTATTTTTTTAATAATTTATATATAGCTCATTGCAACTTCTTATGCAATTTATTGCAGTCTGTTTTTTTGTTGGCCAGGGAAGGGTTAAAAATTTAAACAAAATTTCGCATATTTATGTGGGTTCCAAATTATTTTTAATACCGAAATGTCGAGCCAGATTTAAAGTACTTTGAATATATATTTGAATTAGGTTAAATCCCAGTGAAATTGGAATTTGAAAATGTGAAAAAATTCAGAAATTATAAAGTGATTGCCAATTTGTCATCTATTTTTTATATTTACAGCCCATTTCATATTACTTTCAAGATTTGCAGGCATCTTGAAAGAGTTGTAGCCCATCAGGGCGTAGAAAAATAAGTAGGCCTGGATTGGGTATTCTTCTGAAAAAAATAAACTGGGCTTATTTTCACAAACAAAAAATAGCTGGGCTGGTCATGTGGTGAACATAAAATATAAGCCTAGGCTAGACGGGTCACAGCCCAGTTAAAACCCTGCCCCGTCTCAATAATAACAAAAAAATACTGCTCGAGTAGCTATGTCCTAGGTGTCAGCCGATCTTGTGCTGTTCTCTTGTCTATTGACTATATACGCTCACAATGTCGTGGGTCCCAGATGTCAGGAAACCACTAGTAGGAAGCATTTTCTTTTTCATACGCTGACAATGGAGTATATATATATATATATATATATATATATATATATATATATATATATATATATATATGCATAAACACTATTCTGATCACAACCTGACCTGCCCCGCTAGTAGTACGTTGAACTTCCCTGTGAACTAGGTTGAACTTCCGCCAACATTGCCCAAATGTGGCTTGCGATATACCGTTGGAAAGCTATGGACACCAATATCATGACCCAACTTAAATTTTTGGCAAAATATAAGCGGTTTAAGAGCAGTTTTGAAAACCGTTTTTTCTTCGCACAAAAAACGTGAATCGTATTTTCGATCACATTTCTAAACTGTTTATCGGAATGAGGCATATAATATGGCGTTGGAAAGCTGCTGCAAAACTGATTCTTCCACATGTTGAAAGTTTTCTCTAATTCCATATTGTTAAAGATTAATTTCAAAAAAACGTAAAATTTCGTAAACCGAACAACTGAGTTCCTTTTTTCGATGTCATTTCTAAACGGCTAATCCAATGGAGGCATATGATACGGCGTTGGAAAGCTTATGAAAATGCGCTACTTTTTCATCTTGAAAGTTTTTTTCTAATTTTGAATGGTTTAAGAATAATTTAGAAAATGGTCCAAGTCCTACCGAGTTCGTATTTTCGAGCTAATTTTTAACCGTGCGTTCGAATGCAGCAAATGATATAGCCTTGGAAAGCTTGAACAAATGCGGAACTTTTTGGTATGTATTGTTTCTCCCAATTCTTTACGGTTTTAAGTCAGTTTCGAAAACGGCAAAAAACATATTTTCGCCGTAATTTCTACAAACTTTATCGGAATGGGGCAAATAATATACCGCTGAAAAGATACGGAAAATGCGAAACTTTTTCATGTTGATGGTTTTCTCTGATTCCTAGCCGTTTTCAAGTAATTTCGAAAACGGCGGGATCATGTGTTCTGCCTTTATCGCGAAACAGATTCTTCGAAAATGCACCGCGTGAAGAACCTAAACTTCTCAGCGTGTGTGCTTGAACTTCACTCTGTTTTTCACGGGATATTTTTTTGCTCTCAGCTCTCCATCCACTACTCGTAGCTCTCCATCCACTCACCGGAATTGAGCAAGTGATATACCGATGGAAAGATGTTGTAAACACGCTACTTTCCCGTGTTGATCGTTTTTTCATACTCGCGACGATTTTAAAAGTTTTTCATCTCAAATTCATTCACTATAGTAGTCGAACTTCATGCTGTTTTCACGTTGAACTTCTGTGACGTATTTTCGTTTTTAATTTTCCCATCCATTTTCGTCATTGTTACACAAATGATATTTCTTTTGTACAAACCTCTCTCACAGTATTTTTTTAACTTTCTCCGACCGAGGACTTGAATTTACACAAATAATATTCCTGCCGTTTTGAGGTTAATTAGAAAATGGCGAGATCATGATTTCTGCATTCATCGCGAACGGAAATGCACTACGTGAAGTAGTAGAACTTCTGGGGCATGTCTGTTTGAACTTCACTTTGTTTTTGACGTGCTGTTTTTTGCATCGGGTGAAGTAGTTGAACTTCTAGGGCATGTCTGTTTGAACTTCACTGTGTTTCACTTTATTGTATTTTTCTTATATGAAATACACACCATGTAGCACGTGAACTTCCGGTTGTTATCACTTTTGAACTTCTCTCTGGTTTGAGAGAATTATTTTAAAACACAAAAAACAACATATTTATTTATTTATTTTGGACATCTAAGTACACGGTGAACCTCTCTCACAAGAAATTTTTGAACTTTCCCTCGCCGAGCAATTGAACTTCTAGCAACCATTCTTTTCATTTATGAGATATTTTTAAAAGTGCAAAAAATGGCGTTGTGTTTTTTATTTTTTCAACAGGTAAATCCTAGGTTTTAATAAACTCCGAAACTTCTCTGTTATTTTAATTTGAACTTCACCTTTTTATATTTTGAGTAAAGAATTGCATTCGATTTTTATATGGAAAAAATCTTAGTTTTGTAATAAACATTATACAAATTCTTCGTTATTTCAAACTGAACTTCTTGGTTTATTCATTAGCAATGGGAAAAATTTATGTTTTTGTGATAAATATTGAACTGCTCTATTTTCTGAAATTGAACTTCTTGGTTTATTATTTATTATCGAGGAAAATCTAATTTTTTCATATACATTGAACTATTGTATTTTTTAAAATTGAACTTCTTGGTTTTTTCAATTTGGACTTCTTGGTGCCATTCATTTGTAACGGGAAAAATGCTAATTTTGTAATAAACATCGTACAACTTCTTGGATATTTTTGAACTGAATTTCTTGGTTTTTTTCGTTAGTAACGGGAAAAATTATGAGAAAAATATGCATTTCTTATAGACATCGAACTTCACCATTTTTTAAATTTGAAGTTCTTAGTTTTATTTTTTAGTAATGGCGAAAATCCTTTTTTGAACTTTCCCGGGCAGGTCACTTGAACTTCGAGCAACTAAATTTTTCATCAAGACAACCGTCACAAATTCATTAACATTTGAGAGCAATATTAAAAATGGCAAAAACAACATCGTTTTTACTTGTTTTTAACATGTAATTGAAGGTTGGACGTCTCGCACTAGAGATCTCGAACTTCACTGGGAGGAGCGCGTGAACTTCTTGCAACAAACCTTCAAAGCTTTTAGTTTTCTATGCTTATATTCTTATCTGAAATGCATTTCGTGTTGTAGTTGAACTTCCCGCTGTTTTCACCTTGAACTTCTGTCACGTATTTTTGTTCAACCTTTCTCACAAGAATTTTTGAACTTTCTCGGGCCGAGCACTTGAACTTCTAGCAATGAAATTTTAGCCTTTGCTTGAATTTCCCGCTGTTTTCACCTTGAACTTCTGTCACGTATTTTTGTTCAACCTCTCTCATAAGAATTTCTGATCTTTCTCGGGCTGAGCACTTGAACTTATAGCAACGAAATTTTAGCCTTTGCTTTTTCATTCTTTTTTCATACAAATGCACACTGTGTAGTACATGAACTTTTGGCAGTTATCAACCTGAACTTCTCTCGGTTACGTGAAAATATCCGAGTTTTTATAGGCATTGAACTACTATACCTTTTTTTATTTGAACTTCATTGTGTATTTTCTTAGAAATCTGAAAATTGGAGGGTTTTTTAGAAACATCGAACTTGTTCGTTATTTTGAATAGAACTTTGTTATTTTTTTATATTGAACTTCTTCTTTCTTTTCTTAAACTTCCGGAGTTAACATTTATCTAGGCGAGCTTTGTTTTCTTCTTATTTTTTCCAGCGTGTATGTTTTGTGTTGTTTTTCTCCTTTGTTGGACTTCTTTTTGTTCTAGTATTTGAATTTACTTGGGCTTCTTTGTTTTGTAGTTTTTGAATTGAAACCAACATATACTAGTTTTTGCATCCATACATATTGTTGAACTTTAGGAAATAATACATAACAAGAAACTGTACAACATGATGTTTTAGAGTAATGTTTTGTTAGAACATCACATTTTTTCCCTAGGACATGTTGTACAATCTTTGAACATGACATTTTTGCCTTTTTAACTCTATGATTTTTGTTGTTGTTGAACTTCAAGGGTTTTTATATTTGAACTTGCAAGGGTTGTCATATCAACTAAGATATCACTAACCTCCCCTGAGTTTCTTTCATGAACTTTTAGTTTTTGACGAATGCCCCCGAGTTTCTTTTTCTATAGATTTTTCAGCGACAGTAATACATGAACTTCATCAACTTTTTTTGTCAAGTAGCAAAAGATGTAGAACAAATATGGAAGAGTGTAATTTTTATTCCATGACTTTCCCATGATTTCAATCATTCCAGGATCGCGTTTTGTGTGAACTTTTTAGATACCAATCTACTTGAAATAACACTTGTGAGAACAAGTCCACTTAAATCAGAATCCAATGAATAATATTTATTTTAATTTTTCTTGTTATCATCATTTAGTACTACTCTGCATATGGTTTCATATATTTTGGTCTCACTAACATTAGCACAAGCACCTGATGTTCTAGTACAAGAAATGACCAATTGAAAATCAATGATTTTTTCTAGTAGATAGCAACACTACAAAAGAACGTGGACGAATGTTCATTAGCATCAACTGTAAAAATGGGATGCCAAAAACACACACGGACGTTCAGTTGCACTATCTGCAGCCGTCCAAGTACAGGCACAACGACAGCTGTCGAGCAGACCAAGTGTAGTAGCAACTCCCTTCCCATATCCAGTTGCCAGCTCCATGCCTCCATCTTGTCCATCACTCACAACACTGATTGCAGCAGGGAGAGGAAATAACAAGTGTTGGTGTAGCTTGGCAGGATAGAGAGATGGCGACCCACACAGTGAGGACACACATCGAACTGAAAGAGGTCGCCTAGAACGGACTTCACAGTGAGCATGCACACCCACACATCCATGTCCAGCTTGGCTTGGCCGGCAAGAGCGATAGAGGAGAGGAGCCGCTGTAGTGAGCCAAATCAAGCTGCACCAATTCTGGCCATCTTGGCGATATATGCGTTCTTGCTGACCCTATCACCCTTCTCGTAGGAGCCCAGGTGACCTCGTCGACTCCCTTAGAAGTCGAAGACTCGCTGTAGGGGTGGTGTGACTTGTGCTCATACGAAGTTTCCTTCCAGGCATGTATCGGTGGAACTGCTACCAATTTTTTCTATTGAACTGATACAGACAAATTGCCTCAAATATTTATGGAAATATACTGAAGAATGTTGTAGTCTTTTGCTGCAAGAAGTGTCGTTGTCCCCAGTCTGATGGAGTAACTCACCGCGGCAGCACCACTTCCTACGTGCTAGCATCCGCTGGATTTGTGGCCTATGAATGTCCTTTACGCAGTAGGTAGCCGAGAGCGACGACGCCGGCGCCGAAGGAGAGAATCTCGTCGTTGTCCTTCGCTTTTGAGTAGTACATCGCGGCTGGATCCCTGGTGGGGGCCTGTGCCACGATGGCGCGCAGGGGCATCACACCGACGAGGGTCGGGCTGGTGTCTTGCGCCAGGGAAGGAGACTGGCGGATCGCGTCACCGAAGGTGGAGGCGGGGTGGATCAGGGAAGAAGGGGTCGGGGAGGAGGAGCGCCGGCGGCGGGCCTCCGGGTCGAGCGCCGTGGAAACAAGGGGAGGGGTGGCCGCCGCGCCTCGTTGGCCGGAGATCATGGACGTGTCAGCTTCCGACGCATCCTCGTGCCTAGCAAGCGACAAACGCGGCGGCGGGATCCTGTACGGTGGCTAGATCTGCGTGGCGGCAGTAGGAAGCCGGACTCGGGTGGGGGAGAGGTAGGTAGCTGGTGAGGCGGAGTGGAGCAGCGGTGGCGCGTGGGGAGGTGCGAGGGTCACGGCGGCGGCATGCGGGGTGGATTGAGGTAGATGGCGATGCGGGGGCGGGGATGGCGGTGGCGGGGATCAGGGAGAGAGCGAGGAGGGAGAGGTGGGGAACGTGGGGTTCGGGGTGGGATTTCTTTTTTTTCTTCTTTCTGTAAGTTCGGGAACACCCGCTGCTCCTATATAGGGCCTCGTGATCCAAATAGTTATTCTAATCCCAGGATTAGAATAGTGCCACTCTATATAGATAACAAAAATTAAGGAACTTCCTTGCGTCCGACCATGGACATGGTGGGCCCCTACTGTTATCCTCTCCATGTACAGTCCTCTGCCGATTCCTCTTGTTTGTTGACCATGTTGACAACGCGAGAGGGCAGCGCCGCGGCGAGCGCAGCTAAGCGTGCGGAGGACGACGGCGAGGCCTCGGAGGTCGGTGTTAATGATTTAGGAGACGGTGGGGCGGCGATGCATGCGCTGAGGCGCAGCCATCCGTGGGAGGCGGAAGCAGGCGGCCCCGCCGGCGCTGGTTTGGTTTTGGTGGCTAGAGGAAGACATGACTGAAGAAACACGACAGACCATAAAAGCAGCAGGAGTACTTAACAACCTTAACTAAAACCAGCAGGGGCACTTAACAACCATTGCTGAAAGCAGTATGAGTACTTATACAGGTTCAACCGTACAAAGCACGTCTCGAACAATGCTACTTTTCCTACAGTTAACCAAAGGATGAGGCCGCCAAGCCCCAGGACAAGGCCCAGGCGCCACCCCGCGCATCCACAACCTTCTGAAAGTGGCTTCATCTCGCAATGTGGTCAATAAACATGATATTAACTTTAGAGCCATGGAAAAGCAGGAACATAATCTTCTGTCGTATTCTCCAAGATGGACGAGCCTTCATTATTTGAGACCATGCATGAATAAGTATCTTTTCACCTCCAAGGGGAATGGAGTAGATCGACATAAACATCATGTTGTGACCAAGCGCAAGTCTGACCCGACCATGGTTAGGCATCTGTATAGGAACAATAGACCTGGGCAGTTCCTGTTTCAAGAAGATCACAACTGTAAAACTGTGCATAAGCAAGAGTTTATGAACAGCATATATAACAGAAAATAGCTCGTACCATAAGTTCCTCAACACAGTTGGACCTGTTCAACGAGTGCAGTAGTGGCACACATATCCCACGTGGCCTTCCACCATTGAAACGCCCCACAAGGACCTCAAGACAATCAATAAAGTGTAGGAACTTCTGGATGTTGTCCAAGTCAACTTCAGTGCCATGAGTAACAGCTGAGTTCTTATAGAATAACAAACGAGTAGCCTGCTTAACTCTGAAAAAACTTACACGTGCCACCAATTATAAGAAAATATTAGTTATAAGTAGCATCTTCGTGAGAGATTCATTGCTACTTCTAAAGTTAAATTGTGATTAGTTAGACAGAATAGGTGGATTAAGAAGTAATCAAGGCAAGAAGCAAGAACCAGATACAAAACTAACATGGATGAGCAATTGGAACAACGTCAGGGTGGAAGATCACAGTGAAGATGAGACCAGGTTCTGCTATTTCCATCAACATTCATGCGCCAACTTTCAGTCCGTAACAGTTGAGAAAGTTTATCCAAGTTCGGCCATAAAAAAGCAGCGATCTTCTTGGTTCATGAACCCAACTCGAAACTTATATCCATGGCTTGTCTTCACTGTGACCATTAAACTGGTGTATTCAGTTATGGCAAGGCAAGCATCTTGAGTACATGTGTTCTGGCAGAGCAACGAAGGCACTGCAGGAAAAATAATATGAGAAGACAATGTATTCCCTATATCCCAATCTAGAAATAATTTCCTCCTTCACGTCAGTGTTGACCATGGCACTAGTACCTTTTATCCAAATATAACAATCCAAATTTCCAAATTAGTCGACGGCATGTTCAAAAAAACCCACTCTCGTGGATAGAAAAGAGGATTCTAGGAACATACTGTGCGTGTTTAAAAATCCTGTGTTAGGATGAGAAGGAACAAGTGTGGCGTCTCGCCGAGGGCGCAGAAACATGTAGGGTCCTCGCACTTTGGGCACTGCAAATGAAACACACTAGATTCAGTAGGAAGAAAAATGCATCAACGGTGGTTGTTTCCATCCTAGGAGTACCCGCGACCAAGGGACTTGGATTTATCGGGGATGGATGAAGAATTCGTACCAGGTTCTCCATGAGAAAACCCTATGCAATCACCGAGCGGGGGTTTTCTCTGAACAAGCAGACAAGGGAGAAGGTGATTCAGGCCCAGTGAAATATTACCGCTTCATCCGTCCAGCTTACTGCTAAAGCTGGAAAGGTGGGTTTTTTTATGATTTGACGGCTCATTGGGCATTACTGCGGCGCTACGACTGGGGTGTGTCTACCGTGCAATTGTGCACTCTAATTTGGTACATATGGCACATGGACCCCGTTGCTGGATGCCCCACATATCAACGAATGGAAGTAGAAAGACATGAGTAACTAGTTACACACAAATATATTTTTGACAGAGAGATACTCCCTCTGTAAAGAAATATAAAGATCTTTTATATCACAACTTTATACATAAGAAAAATCAATGGGAATATATAAAACATATATAATTATAAAAAACAGAGTTTTTTTAACACGGTATAGACGAGTTGGTGATGATGGTGTGCCTGCCATCCTGCAATATAGGCCGTCCAATTTATATCTGACTGATAGGAAGGAAACTATGGCAATTTTGCAAAAAGGTACCCACCCACCTCTCCACATTTGCAAATAAGGCCTTCCCTCGTTCATCCTTTTCTCTCACAAGATAAAATACTCATACAAATGCATCTTGATGTTACGTGCAACACACGGGCATTATGGGGGTTCAGCTGTGAAATACTCACACAGGCTCACGGTTCTAGACTTTGGGCCAAAGGCCGGTGGGCCTGCATGTTTGGGGGCCCATGTGTTCTACCTCAGCGCTTTTCATATTGCAAGCGGTCGGTACGACGCTTGTTTTAGATGCTGTCGCAAGGCGAATACACAAAATTGAATAAAGCACGACAGCTGTTGGAATGAAATCAAATGACAGTTCCTAACAAGCAATCAGAGTTGCAATTCTATCAACGATACTATCGTACTACTTATACACATAGGAGACTTGTTTCACCATGCTAGAGTATTACATCCAAATCTCTCGAAGGATAGATCAGTTCGGCAGTTGCGTGCTGCTACTGAAGAATTTCAAAGTTGATTTGGACTAGCTCTCCTTGCCGAGAAAGTTCAATTTTGACATCATCCCCTACGGCAAGATATGATTTAGATTTGAACCTTGACCATCCTTTAGCATCAATCATCATGCGACCATCCTTTGTACTTATGGTATATTGAGCAGGTTCATTCACACCAACGCTGCGCATGGTAAGAGAAACTTGGCCACGGTCGCCCGGATTGTTGAACGACTCCCTCGTTGCTCTAGGAATTCTCTATTTGCAAACAAGAAGACATACACAAACAGTTAGATCAACACAGTGAATCATGTGAAACAACATGGAAAGAAAAAAGAACGAAGCACTTGGGCGGCCAATGCTTACCAAGAAGGTGGACATGTCGGTTTTTGAAAGGACTTTGGTATATGAAGTGCGAACTGCAGCCCAGTCTGTTGTCGGTGCAACTGCTGGTTCCATTGCCGCTGCACGGGCCGGAGCAGATGCAAGTGCAACTGTTGGTGCAGGTGCCGAAGCCGTTGCTGGTGCGCATGCCGGTGCGACTGGTAGTGCCACTGCCGCTGCTGGAGATGGTGCTCCTTGTAGAGCTGGTGCCGGTTTTGGAGCAGGTGCCGGTGTCGATGCCCGATCCTCCGGTAGATCAGCCTGATCCGTTGACACGGTCAGTGCCCAATCCTTAGCTGGATCAGACTGAGCTGCTGCCGCTGTCAGTGCAAGAGCAACTGCTGGTGCTTGATCCATTGCTGAAGGTGGTACCGATGTGTGAGACAGCGGCGATTGTGTCTTATCTGCTATGATCAGCTTTCTAACTTGACTAGGCTCCGTGGCCGTGATCGAGTCTTTTTCTTCATTTCTTTTAAACGCGAGAAGGACTAATTGTGGCGTGTTTGTTAAACCAAACCCCAGTTCATCATAGGGATTTAGCTCATACTTAGACAACAGACTGATCCAATTTTTTCCAGTAATATAAGTGATGGACAATGCCTTCGTTACTGACACGACATAAGAAGTGAAACCTGCAAAAATATCCATCATAGAGTAAACCAAACGATTTATTCTGTGATGAATGTCACATGGCAAAACCTGCATTGTAAAATTGCAGCAAAAGAAAGAAAACATGACATTAAATCAATAAGATTTAGACAGTAAATCAATAAGATTTACTTGATGTGAAACGAGTGAATCCTTACCAGGAAATCACTATGTCGAAGTACTAAACAGAAGATTGGTCATCCAACTACACGTGGCATGCAGGCCCCCCACCTACTCCCACAAGCAAGACAGTCCAAAGGTCGTGACCAATCGTATGGACTGAACATCCATGGGACTGGAAATCCTGGTGGGTGCGATAAACCCTGTAATGCATATATATATTGGAGTGTAACCATAATTGATAAACCGTCCTCACAAAAAACATGACCTGGATACTTCAAAATATACATACTAAATTGAGTGGACAGACATTAACATAGACTATTCTCAGGACTCACCACACACCAAAAGCGGCAGTACTAAAAAAATATAGGGTTCACAAACACAAATCAAGTATTGAACAATAGTACTTACTACTGACAAGCAAAGTTGCACTAATTAAACTCTGTAGACTATTTCTTGCCACCGACCTATGGGATGAACCCCGCATAACTGACTAGGCCATGGACTTCGCGAGAGATGTCTACCGGCACCATCACCATCTCCTCAACCTTGGAGAACCTAACATAGTGGTCTTTCCACTCATAAACATGACGATGAAGACAGGCCGCATCAGAATTGTCGGGAAGCTTTACAAGAACCACACCCTTCGTAATCGAAGGCACAACCAGGAAATTGTTGTGGTCAAGTACAGCCTCGAGAACACGCCTGACAACAATGCTACAAGAAGACACTACTTCAGGATACATGGCGACAAGGACACAACAACTGGATAGTTTAGCAGTAGAACTCATCCTCAGGTCTTCCAGTTCACACGACATGACTTTGAGAACTTCATCTCCACCGCGGAGCTGGTTCTAATTCAAACAGAAACCAAATATTTTATTACTACCTCCGTTCAAAAATATAAGATGATTTTCGATATTTTACTCCATATATGACTACATATACGCACAGAAATGAGTGAACAAAGACACTACAACATGGCTTCAAAGGCATGAGAGCAGAGGGATTACTTGCAATATACATAAGACAAGTTACTGATGCAAATATACTCTCTTCAAAGGTAGCATTGATGTTCATAAAGTAGTTGAATGTAATCTATAAGAAATCAGTGTCAACCTCTCGCATGTTTCGGTTAAAATAGGAATTTAGAACCGCCATTTGGCACACAAAAACCACATGCAAGATCACCCAGAAAGTTGTACTACTAGTACTAGTACCGCGTGTTAGATGAAAAAACATGATCAAGATCGAGAAAAAGATCATCGAGAAGAGATATTACCTGGACTTGCTTAATGAGGGGTTCCGGAGAGGGGTGGCTTGGACAGGGCGATGGCTTTGAGCTTGTCTGCGGTAGTCTCGGCGAGGTGCTTGCGCTTCTTCGTACCATGTGCCTCGACGGTTTTAGCCAGAGCCATAGACATCACTTCGGCCGGTGCTCCAGCGTCCATCAATAAAATGTCAAATAGAAATAAAAGAAAAGAAACCATAATCACAAACCCAAAAGAAGAATAGAGAGGGAGTTATAGGATCAGTCTCGGGGTTGCAAGACCGGGCCTTGGCCAGAATCAATACCATTGATGCGCTCACCTTTCCTTCTTTGGGAGAGAAGAACATTGGCAGAAGCAGGTCAGGGTTTTCTTGAAGAAATGAGGAACAAGATGAGGGAGAAGCGAGGGTTGGGTAGAATGGAAGCTGAGAGAGAAGAGTGAAATGATGGTTGGTTCGTCTGTCTAACTTACTGCTGGAAAGGAGGGGGTTTTCTGATTTGACGGCTCATTGGGCATTACCACGGCGCTTCGATCGGGGTAGTCTACTGTGCAGTTGGGCACTCTACTCAAGAGTAATTTAGTGCATGGCTGGTGGACCCTGATGATGGCTGTCCCACACGTCGGCGAAAGTGAGTAGCAAAGTTCCCGACGACTGTCGAGGAGGATCCGCACGGTAGAGCGAGTCCACTGTTTTTTCTGAATAAAAACAAGCGTTTCCACTCTTACGACGGAGGAGTGCGAACCACGGTAGCCACTTGAACATACATAGTGCTCCTACTACTAGGCATGTGCAGTCGTTCATACGTCAGTACTACATAATCTTGTTGCTAGTGTAGTAAGATATGACGATAACAAATGATGGTGCGCGCATGTCAACTATATGAACAATAATGATGGTGTACCGCTTTTTAGACTGTCCGGTCAAGAATGAACGGTGAGATCAATGTTAACAGAACTAGGTCTACAACACAAGAAGAGTACGGTGCTACAGTACTCCACAAAACATGAACCATATGAAGCACGATGACTCAGTGTTAGGCAGGGTGTATGAAGGGTGCACGGGATAGGAGCAAAAGTTCCTTTCTCGACCCACTTTTGGGTGTTTGGCAGAGTGCATGAAGGGTGCATGAGTCCACACTAGTAGGTTAACACAAATAGACGAAGAGGGAACAACTATATTGAGATGAGAATGCAACCAAACACACCCACACGCTTTGTGCTATAGTGACTGATGTGCACCGTCTGAGTTTGATCCAACGGTCATGTTGCGCCGAGACATGGACATGCACATACATAGGACGCCTAAACACCACCGAAGTCCCTCTGCTTCTCAAGGCGCACGACGTTGGTGATGCAGGGTGCAACGGCCCGCAGAGCCCGCTCCCGGTCAATGGGAGCCAGCTCCTCAAAGACGGCGTCCAATGGCACGAATGGAGTCCAGTGATGGAGCCCTGAGAGGATTCTCCCGGCAACGGCGACGGTAGCCTGCAACCCCTCCTTGTCCAGCTCTGCCCCCACCATCGCGCGGAGATGGCTTAGCTCCTCAGAGATATAGGTGAAGAAGGAGACCAGGTCAGGAATCCACAACTCGTTGAAGTCGACGGGGTGGTCGAATGGGTTTAGCCCGACGGCTGGCATGGTCGCGCTGGCATGACGGTAGGCATCGCGCAGCCGCAACACATGTGTGGAGACTTGGTCCACCAAGTGGATGAGGCGATCCTGGACCTCGTCACGATCGCCCCGCTCGCGCTCCAGCCGGCTCCCCTGACAGCCTATCATATCTCCCGCTTTCTGCAGCAACACCGCCGATGCCTCGAGCATCTTTGTGGTGGACGCCTGCCGCTTTTGAAGCTTCGTGAACTCCCGCACATAACGGAGGAGCATGGCACTCCTCTCCTCCTTGAGCTCACGGAGCTCCACGTCCTTGGCCCTGAGCTCCGCATCCTTGGCCTCGAGCTCCTGTGTCAGGTGCCTCACCTCAGACTCCATGATCTGTTGCACTGCCATGGCACCAGGTAGAAGAAATGGGGAGAGGAAGCAAAAAGTTAAAAATCCTGCCGTGCCTGTTCCCGTCAATCAAAAAATAAAAAATCCTGCCGCGCCTACCGCACCCAAAGACTAGAGCAACACCGCGGTGGATATTTAAATTTACCTGCCGGCAAGGAGATACAAAAGGGTGAAAAAACAAATGTGGCGGCGGCCTAGCTAATCGGTCGCACTAGCCCAACTAGCTAGCCACCGTGCTTCACTGATGTACTCGGCTGGAAAGGCGGTCTTTCATGATTTGATGACTCATTTACTTGCTTTGGCGCTACGACCAAGGAGGACCCAGAAAATGCGCGGTAGGGCATCCCACGTCTCGGCAAGGAAGAATATATGCGTGCACCACCCGGGAGGACCCCGAAACCGCGCGGTAGGGTGTGCCACGTCTCGGCACGGAGGAAAAATGTGCGTGTAAAAATATACTGTATCAGACATAGTAGTACCTATGGTTCGACCTCGGGACCCAGACAGTCGGTCGAAAACACCCCACTAGCCACACAACTTCATCATGCTAACGTGGCACGGAGGATAGGTGTGGTTAACTCTCGACCAACCACACTGTCTCTTGTTCTAGGCGATTCTTCTATTTTCCAAGCTTTTTTAGTTATAATAACACCATGGCAAGCTAGCGCCGCTCTTCGTGTGTGCCTGTGCGTTTAAAGGTTAGACGATGGAGAGGAGAGAGAGATCGCAGACCTGGGACCCACCAGTAAGTGAGTCAACGGTCATGCACGTGTTGACGAGGCACTCCCTCTACTCTCCTCAACGTAATACGATATAAAATCAAGTTATGGGACAAAGCCAACAACCGTTGTTGTTTCAGGCTATCGACTTATGCTTTGTAGTCCAGGTTGCCAGTTCGAATCTCGTCTTTCAGATTTATTAGTTTTAGGTCCAAATTTGATCAATGACAAGTGGGACCCCCGTGTGTTGTTCCGATATTTTAGTGTAGGATGGTTTTTTTGAACAAACATTTTGCGCGGTTAGACAAGTAACGGCACAAGTTACACATATTTTGCAAGTTTACGAACAGAAATGACAGCGGCATGGAATATCACATCCACCCTGCAGCTTATATGCTATGGTTATACGAGTTTTTACATCGTTGGAACTGAGATTCAATGGCTTGGGAGTAGTCTTTGTAATTATGCGCAATTTCCAAACTCTCCAAGGCTTTTTTTGCAAATCAAACATTTAGGCCTCGCGTGTGCCGCTGCATCTTGGATCCAACGGCTCCCTTTTGCTCATATTAGGTGCTCCCCATAGCTTAATTAGTCGATACGGTGATACGAGCATCTAGGTCGTATGATTTGTGATCAGATGCCACATGCGTTGTACTTGTACTTTCTGCGCAATTCCCAAACTCTCTCAGGCGTATATTGCAAAAACATTCAAACCTCCTACTATGAGCCGTTAGATCTCCGTGAACTCGTATCACCATAGAATCTACGGTGCGGGGGCACCTCATATTCTCCCATGCGAGAAAACATCAGGTGCTCTCGCAGCTTAGACGCTACGGTGATACGAGCTTTGAGGTCGTTTGATCTGAGATCCAATGGCATCTGAGCAGTCTTTGTGCTTATAAGCAGTGGCCGAACTCTTTGGGGGATTTTTTGCAAAAAAACATTCGAACCACCGAGGAGTTGTTGGGTCACAAATCCAACGGCTCCGAAGAGCTTGTATCACTAAAGCATCTAAGGTGTGGTAGCACATGGTATTCTTACATACATGAGAATATGATGTCCTCCTTCATCTTAGATGCTACAGTGATACGAGCTTCGAGGTCGTTGGATATGGGATCCAAGGGCATTTGAGTATTTTTTGTACAAATTGTGTGCAATTCTCAAACTCATCAAGGTTTCCTGTAAAATATTAAGGGGTTGTTTGGATTGTGACTATCTTTGCCATATATTACCACATGATTTTTGCCACACTTTCCTTAGTTGAGTTGCTCAAATTGTTAGCCACACTTTGGCTTGCCTAAGGGAATCTTGCCACACTTTTTGTGTCTATGACATGTGGGGTTCACTGCTCATAAAAAAATCCTTGCCTTAGGTGTGTCTAGAACCAAACACCTACCTAACTTAGTCAAACTTGCCTAAGGTTAGGCGTGGCAAAGTGTGGCAAGGTGTGGTTGGGAACCAAACAGCCCCTAGGACATCCTGTGAGCTCCTATATATCAGATCTACAAGATCCAAGGAACTCGTATTAGTATATAGCATCTAAGGTGTCAGGGCACATGATATTCTCCCGGGGAGGAGGGGGGTGCAGAACCAATCGGTGTTTGGGAGGGAGGGGACAAATATAATCTAAACAATCCTAAACACAGCTTCACAATTTTATCTAAGGTCGAGGGGTTAACCCCCGACAATCTACATAGCTCCGCCTAAACACAAAATTTGCATGTACTATAGCACTAAACTTAATATTCATGTTTCAGTTTCCTGTTCATTTTGAATATTGAATTGAGGACCATGCATGTCTTACATTTTACTCCCTTCATTCCTAAATATTAGTATTTTTAGGGATTTCAAATGGACTGCCACATACAGATGTATATAGACATATTTTAGAGTGTAGATTCACTCATTTTGCTCCGTATGTAGTCACTTGTTGAATTCTCTAAAAGACTAATATTTAGGAACACAAGGAGTATTTTTGAATTCGTGTCATACATGCATGGTTTGGAAAAATAGTTGCACTATACTTATTGGATTGTTGTTGTGTTCGTGTGTGTGTGTGTGTGTGTGGTCATATGCTTGATACATACAAAGTTTTCTCACCACCATACCCTTCATCTTTTAAATTTGAATTTGCAATGAAAAACATATTAGGGATACCATGAAATGTGAAATCCACGTTGAGATCACTATATCACAAACTCACTCTAATTCAAGAACTCGTCATAAATCAATTACCACGTTGAGATTACTATTTGCAAGGAAAATACAGGCATTGTAATACACATAGATTCGTTCGGCAATTTGAAAGATTCATTTCGTATACTCGAATGGTAGGACCCAACGACGTACCAGCTAGACCTTGGCTCGTGTTGATCCTAAAAAAAACCGGGCTCGTGTTGATCCTTAAAAAAACCGGGCTCGTGCCCTTCTGGTGGCGTGCGTGGTACGCACATTAGCCAACCCCCAACCAGTCGAGCCTCCGCGTTTCGAGTCGAAATATCTAGCGGCCAGAATTCCAACCCTAGGAAATTCCCCTCATGTCCCCCGTCCATAGTGACTACCGATGAACAATGGAGGGATGCTTTAGTAACTAGACAATGTTACCTACCGTGCGGAGCACGGTTCAATTCCCTCGGTCGCCGCTACCCAAGGTCACCCGTCAATTGCATTGCCTAGTACTACTAATAGTAGTACTATACCAGGATAAGCACAGAATTGAGCCCTTTTGTTCGTGCCTAGTACTTGACTTAATATATCAGGCAATGCACTGGTACGGAGGGATTATCCTTTTACTCTGCATATATAACTTGTCAGAAGTCTAACTAAGCAAAATGTTTGACCAAATCCTTTCTTAAGAAATACAATAGGAAAGATGTATCACTTGAAAATTTATTGCATGATGCAGGTTATGATATTGTTTCGAATCCTGGATTTTAAATTTCAGAAATCCAAAAGTGACCAGAAATTCATGAAACTGAGCATGGTCACGTGATATGGCACAAATATTCCTACATAATTTTTTCTTCAATTTGAGACAGGCTGCTTATGGGAAGTTGCACAAATGAAGAGCCAAGGTATTTATTGAAACCGTGGGCGTTTACGTGCCGCCACGAGTCCCGCTTCTCATAGGCAGGTGCCGTCCGAGCAAGCGTGTGAGTCGACGGGAGGCGTGCGAGCAGACCGCTGTGCCGACTGACAGGAGGCGTGCGAGCAGACCGCTGCTCAGGCCCACCGGGAGGTGAGCCCTTTGACGAGGCTCCGCCGCCCACCTTTGTCCCAACTGCTCCCACTTTAATGTCGCCAGCGCCGCAATTTAAAATCAACCCCGCAGTACCCAGTATTGCTACAATCTTCACTCTTCCTCTTCGATTCTCCTGTCGTCTACCTCCAACCAGCCTGACCTAACCATACGCTATGCCGCATCATGATGGTCTGCCCTTAGTCTTCCAGTTTCTTGAGGAAGACACCCAGCCGGAGTCTCAAGAACTTAAGGCGCTTTGGGACGAGCTTGAACCGGACTTGCGGGAAGACATCGCGCATGTCCCCGCTCCCGTTTCAGCTCCCGTCGCCCCGACTACGCCAGCGCCCATCCCCGTGGCATTGATGGGCTGGGAGCCGCACATTGTCGCCGAGCTTGATGCCATGGGGTTCCACGAGGTCCCCGCCGACTTTCACGCGCCTATGCACCTACCAGCGCATGCGCCTGCGCGTGCAATGACATGCGCGCCCATGCCGATGCCCGTGCACATGAATGTCTCCACCACGCCATTGCCAGCGCCTGTCCCCCCGCAGGTGCCAGTGCCCCCCTCAGCGGCATGGATGGCCGCCGTCGACCGCTTCCTTGCACCAACACCAGTCGCCTCCTCCCGCCAGTTGACTCGCTCCTGGAGACCGAAGTCTAGAACATTTTGGCCTTCCTTGAAGCTAGGGCCAATGTCCAGGAGTACGCCAACAACGGCGCAAGACGCTGCCGTCTCCATCGGTCAGTGGCCCGACGACATACAAATCACGGCAGAGGAGCCGCTTCCCACTGCAAGACGCCCCCGCCGCCGCCGCGTAATCTAAATTTGCCATGAAAAACATTCGATTTGTCATGCTTAAAATCCGAACGTTTATCATTTCTGTTTATTTTAGATCGATCGTCATATGAATGTAAAGTCGGAGTCAGACTCAATGAAATCTATGGTTTGATCGATTGAATGTTCTGCTAGAGCCATATCAAATTAAATATAAAACGTCATGAAGCCACATGTATTCCTTCTCATCCAACGACCTAGACTGCTTCAATGTCGAGCGCTCAACACGTTTAGCGTGCAGTTAATTTCATGCCACAAATAGTGCTAATCACATAATAACACACAAATAATATCGTACTTAATATCTGCATGCACTTAATATACTTCGAAATTAACATGCATTGCATGTACACATTGACTAGTACTACTAGTACATGAAACTGGTGCCGTAACTTGTGAACGCGTCCAGATATTGTCAACGGCAACATCGCTCGTGAGTTCTTTATGTTTGCCCGTGCGTCTAAATGCAGAAGGGGAGGAGAGAGAGAGAGCACACATGGAACCCTCTAGTAAGTGAAGGCGAATAGTACTACGTGCTAACGAGCCGGTCCCACTAATGTACTAAAAATAATATTACATGTTATCCATTAAATAGGATGTGGTAATATAAAAACATTATATGAACAAAGGGGGGTACAACAAACATTACTATTCTACGTATGTTGCCTATTGGCGTGTGGCTTGAAGGCCCTGGTCGCATGTTCGATCCTCGTCCTTTATTTTTTAATTTGTATATGGGTCCAAATTTGTTTCATGACAGGTGGGCCCCTCGGTGTGTAGCTTGTAGCACTTTAATTTGTGGGTCGAAATTTGTTCCATTCCAGGTGGACTATCGGTGTGTAGTTTTGTAGCTTATTTGTAATAATTAAAGAGAACAACAGAGTTTTTTGCAATAATACCATGGTGCGATGTTGAAGGCGAGAAAGGACGTGCGAGAGAGCAATGGCTGAGCCAGAGGGAAATAAATTGGGGGAGGTGCGGGGGTTGCAACGGTGTTCGGAGTAGTTGTGGGCCGAATGCTATGAAAATATAATCTAAACCCACCAGAATAGATGCCTACACAAATTAATCCAAGGTTGCAGTCCCCCTCGCAATGTAAATAGCTCCGGCTTTGCAAGGGATGGAGAGGTAGCTTCCATGTGTGGAAGATACGGCGTGAGAAAGCAAGGTCAATTGAGAGACATATAGACAGAGAGACAAAGTGAGTGTGGTCCGACATTCATTGAAAAGATATATATACTCTGGAGAGATATTGCCGGATTGAGCTTTTGGGAAGGGTGAGGGCTGTAAGATAGAGCTTGAGAGATGATCTAGCCACATACATGTATATATATTTTGTGTGTTGGAGGAAGCAAGGTCAATCGATTACATGTATAAAGGGAGAGAGATTGAGCGAGTGTGGGTCGTCGTGCGATCGAAAGAGTGAGACGGGTTGGAGAGAGTGACCTAGATAGACAATGTGCATGAGAGAGTATACAGTATGAATATGTCGATTTGGGCTCAAACATGGAGATATATCGTTTGTGTCCGAGAAAGAGCGAGGTAAATCGAGACATACAAAGAGAGAGAGAGAGAGGGAGAGAGAGAGAGAGAAAGAGAGAGAGATTGAGCGAGCGTAGCCCGCCATGAGGTCGAAAGAGTGGGGGCGACTTGGATGGACTGACCTAGATAGACAATCTGCGTGAGAGAGTATAGAGTGTGTCGATCGAGGCCCAAACAGGGAGATATATCATTTGTGTGTGTGAAACAAAACAAGGTTAATCGAGACTGAGATAAAGAGAGCGAGATTGAGCGAGTGTGGCCCGCCGTGTGGAAGAAAGAGTGAGACAGTCTCGAGGTAGTGACCTAGATAGACAACGTACGTGCGTGCGCACAAGAGGTTAGGGGGCTAGATAGTCAATGCATGTATCTAGTGAGAGAGGGTGGGAGGGATAGAGAGAGAGAGAGAGAGCTCGGCATTGGGTGCAATGGCCGGTGTGTGAGGTAAATACATTTGGTAACAAAGTGGAAAAAAGGGGGTTGTGTAGTTGAGAGAGTTAGAGATCGAAACATGGAGAGAAAGAATGAATGTGTGTCGAAAACTGATAGCTTCCTAAGGTGGTTAGGAGAGGAAGATTGACCGATACAAGAAGTATGTAGCATGTGTGTCGAGGGGGGGGGCTAAAAACAACATTTGAATGTAGATAGTACGAGACTTCATATCGATGTTTCAATTCCATGTACATTTTAAGATTAGAACTGAGGACCATGCATATGGGTAGTTATTTCGAATTTGTGCCATATTAAGTTTGGAAAAGTTGACATTGACTTGATTGTTGTGCTATTTTGTAGGTCATATGTTTGAATCCATCCAAAGTTATCTCACTACCATGGTGTTCATCATATACAAATGAATTTGTAGTAAAAGTAGCATGGATACCATGAAATGTGAAATCCACGTTAGAATTGGAGACTGCTATGTGACACACACTCTAATTCAAATAACTAATTATGTGACACACACTCTAATCCACGTTAGCATGGATACCGTTTCGATTTTTTCTCAAATAACTCCTCATTAATTAATTTATAGTATCTCGTTTCAAATGACTAATTATTTGCAAGGAAATCACAAGCATGGTAATACATACAGATTTATTTGCAAATGAAAGAAGATTCGTTTGCATTCTCAAATGTAGGTGCACCAGGCAGACCAGGGTCGTCTCGTGGTGGTCGTGTGTGTCGTACAGACGCTTAGCACCCAGCCACCCACCCCCTCCCTCCCTCCCTCTCCCAAAAAAGAACGATGACAAAATAATTTTGCGCTTCCACGTTTCAGATTGAAATATCTGGCGGCCCCAATTCCAGCCCTGCAAAATCTTCCTTCTCCGCCGTCCCCTTCTGTGCCCAGATTGCTCAAATCCCTAATTCGCCACCAACTCAAGCGAAGTTTGAATCGCCCCTCATCTCGTCACTTTCCCCACCTCTGTGCCAGACGACGACGAAGACGACGGTCGTGCTTCACCATCGTATCGGAGCTACCTCATCTACGCCCTCGTCCACCGCACCGGGTGGTCCACCGACAACATCGGCCGCGGCAATTGACGTGCCTCACAGACACCGACTTACACCGCATCAGGTGTGCTTCACCGACGCCGTCTCCCACCTTACCGGGGCTACTTCATAGAGCACATCATCGCACCTCCGCCCCTCGAGGCCGTTGGGGCTTCACCAACGGTCTCGTCCACTGCATTGTAGTGGTCCTCTGCCACTCTAGATCTGCATCCGTGCGTAGTCAGCCAACGCCAGCGCATCACCCTCAACGGCTCTGAAGTGACCCGCACTCTAGCTAGGCGAGCAAGCCCAAATGCCGGCCCGAACTAGATGTCCACATATCACTCCCTTGTGCACTGTTCCGACGATGTTTGGATATCATTTCACTGCTCTCTTAGCTTACACGCCTATGCAAGTCTGACTTTAACTCTTGTTTCTTCTGGAGATATCATCTAAAACAAGCAAAACCATTTTTTAGCGAAGCATGACAGCGCTACGGGATCTGGTACACATCCTCCACACCCGTATAACCTTGTAAGTATCTGTCCTCCGGTACAACAGCAAGGTCGATTCCTCTTATTTGATCAACCATTCGTCGTGTCAAAAATGCAGAGGGGGGTGCAAGGAGCACAAGGCCTGTACATCCAATCAAGTGGTAACATGGACTTGTACATGGAACATCTCAAGCGCAAGCAGAGCTGCAGTGATCCTGTACAACGAGCTGGCGTAAGTCCCTGCATTTCATTTAATTCATACTGGCCTGCGTGTATGATTTGTGTGTAGTGGAAGATCCACAAATTCAAGTTACCAGGGGCGAACATTTAACTTAAAAAATACGAAGGCACTTGCACTCCGGAAATAAACATAACTTGAGAAATGTGAAGCTACATGCACTTTGAAAACCATCTAATGATCCAAAGTAGTTCAGATTATAAAACACTAAATGATGCAAGTACCAAAAAACACAAAATGCAACATGGTGTACAAGGACTACTAACATGGTCTGTACCTACTTGAATTATTCGTTCTCTGGCTGAAAATATCGAAGTGTAATTGCACCAATAACTAGTGCGCAAACTGCATATCAATATATCTATCCTACACAAGTATGCCAATAGTTTCAAACAACAGATTAGAAAAGTATTTATGCTACGTTGTCATAATATGGGGACTTTCTGGTAGGTCGCCTCGACGTTTCCTGAAGCCATGAAAATGTACTATAATTTGCTTGTCATCAATGCTTGCAAATCTCTATGTCTCTCTCAACATAGCAGATCATCATTAGACACTAAATCCTTCAATGGGAGCTTGCAAAATGCTTGCATTAGATCCCTCATTAGATACTATATGTTCATCACCAGGAGCATGTAAAATGTTTGCATCAAATCCTTCATTAGTAGTCTGTTCATTAGACACTTCAGGCTCAGGAACAACATGAGCTTGTATGTTTGCACCGGAAACTTGATTAGATACATCAGGTTCAGTCAGTTCAATATTGATTGGGGGAGTTATAAAATAAGCAGAGATTGGTTTCATTTTCTCATAGATTCCCTACATACAAGCAGTTTCACAACACCGCCAGGTTTAACTATTGGCCAGAAATTGAACAGTTGAATTAGATATAATCAGGGATGTGATGTACCTGCTCATTGCGCATGCTGCTCTTGCAAGCTGTGACTGTCCGTTTGCGCAAGCTCGATGCCATGCCTGTGCTGCCGCCACTGCCTCCCACGCAAGCTACACCCAGGGATGGATCTTCATCTTCTTGTCCTTCCATTCACTTGAAGCCTGGCGACCACCCTCCAACGAGGGCATGAGGAAGTGTTGTGTTGGTCTGTCCAGCGGCGGCTAGGTTAGGAGCGAACCAGACTGGAGGCTGGAGGGAACGAATTGGGATTTTCCTGTTGTCGATCGATATGGGAGGCGCTCGTTTGGGCTGCGAGCCTGCTGTAGGGCCTTCCTTGCACTTACGTTATTGGCCCATCCAAATTGAAACGTTTTTCTTCATTTTACATTGCATGCTCGTGCGTTGGGATGAACATAAATAGCCTGGGCCAACCTAGACGACTCAAACTAGGTGCACACTTTCCAGCCACCCGAGGCGGCCGCCCATACCAGCCCCTACGGTGGCGTCACCCCTTTTTGCGTGTATGATTGGGGTAGTGAAAAATATTCCAGTGGTGCTTTTGATTTACCCACAGAATGGTTGAATTGCTTGTTTCTATGAACTGAGTTCGTCAATAATGTGAAGGATGCTAGTCTTTCATCCAATTTTAGATTGCTTAGATCTCGGTATACCAAATGTAATCGCATGAAATATACAGTAAAAACCGGTGTGATGTGTGTGGCTACAACTAGTCTGACTACATGTCCTAATATAACATATCGAGGACGCACCATCTTACCAGATTAACCATTCGACTTACCAATGCAGTGTGGAAAGAAAGAAGTATTGGGACTGCGTATCCAAGCAATTGATGCCATGGACTCCTTCATAGAACCTTGTAAGCGAAAAAGAAGTTGCAGTGTGCCTGTACAAAGAGCTAGCATAAGTTCAGTTACCTGCTTCTTGGAATTTTAGTTAGCCACTTATTGCAAAATTGTTCAATTACGTTGCTTGGCTTAATTTAGTTTGCTACTGATTACATAATACCATAGCCTATTAATCCTATTATAGACTGCGCCTATCTATGTGTTTGATACTCACTGTTAAGAATTACCTGTTTGCCTAAACTTAAATAGCTACTTAAGTACGTAGGTAGCTGGTCATATGTACTTCTAGGGTGCAGTAGAATTCACGTTCTGATACCCTGTTTGTTTAAATGGTTTGCTGTTATCACTTGTAGCACTAGTAATGTTTGCATGTTCAGATAGACAACAGTCAGGTTTATATGAGGGACACCGTCTTTTTAACTTATATCTATTTTGGAATCATTTTGCTTACATCAAAGAAATTTACAGATGTCTGTGTTGCTAGTAAACGGTACCGACTTGTTACTTTAATACGCTGCCAAGAACTTGTTAGTTTTACTAGTTCATGTGTAATTAAATATGTTGCCAAAACTGGTTAGTTTTACTAGTTTGATGTTAGTTTCTTATGGCTCTTGCAAAAACTTTATTTATTGATTGCTAACATTCAAGTTTGTAGGATCCAACTGAAACTCCATTGGCATAACAGGTATGTTTTCAGAAACTTCCTTGTTTACCTGGTTTGCTGCTGTAACTTGTTGCCATAATCATCTTACCAACTTCAAGTTTTCAGGATCCAATTGGAAGTCCAATTGCACAACAGGTACATTTTCAAAAAATATATTTGTGTAATAGGTTTGCTGTTGTAACTTGTTGCTCTAATCTAGTTAATGACTACTCAACTTTTCAGGATCCAAGAGAAAACTCCAATGCCACAACAGGTTCCTTTTGCAAAACTTGTTTGTTTAACTGCTTTGCTGCTGCAACTGGTTGCTCTAATCATGTTACTGGCTACTCAACTTTTCAGGATCCAAGAGAAACTCCAATGCCACAACAGGTACCTTTTGCAAAACTTGTTTGTAACTGCTTTGCTGCTGCAACAACCGGTTACAATGATGTTAATAACTACTTTTCAGCATCCAATTGAAACTCTTTATTTCCTTGTTTGTTTAACTGGTTTGCTGTTATAACTCCCAGTTTAGATGTTTTGCTAACTTCAACTTTTCGGAATCCAATCAGAACTTTAATGGCAAAACAGGTTAGCCCAAGATCAAAGAGTGAGGTCCCCATGGACGTTGTATCATCCTATAGCAGTGGCACCAGCCCAATCGTGCATCATGAATTTCCAACTGCTCATGCTCTAGAGGCTAAACTAGTGGTAGAAAGAGATTCCGCTTCTGCACTTAGAGATGAAGTTGACATGTTGAGGAAGCAAACAGCACAATCACAAGCAGTACTCAAGACAACCATTAAATATTTGGTGGATTTCAAAATGAAGCAAGCTGAGACTAACCACATTGTTAAGGTCCTAAAGGAAAAAAGGAAATTAAATTCCCACTTGGTAAATCATAGGTGAAATGTTCTTTCCATCGTTGAATAGCCTTTGTGTTGTTTGTTCATGTAATCAATCAAACCATTTGTTTTAGAGATCATGTAATAATTGTTTTTTGTTTTTTGGGTTGTAATTTTATTTGAGCACAAGTCTGTATTAATTGATAAGACTCGGAGACATTTCATTTTGATTGCTGTGCCAGACCTACAAATATGCCAATCGGGCTGAATGTGCATTCAACAATAATAGTAGTATAGATGGACCATAAGTGGCACGCATCGGAAAGGGCCAAGATGTTGTACTAGATTCGCTAAAAAAAGGATGCTCTTCTAGCAAAAAAAGTACATCGGCCTGGCTTATGTATGTTAGTTGATATTATTGATCCAATGATCCATATACTCTCACTACTTCAGGAGACTGCTAATGCGACACTACGGTCAGAGACCCTTTGCCGAAACTGTGCGCGATGCAATAATCGCATACGGTGGTGTAAAAAACGTCAAAAAGGTGCAAAACGTTTGCGATGATGTACGCATCAAACACGGTTTAGGTTTTAGTTGCGTGTGCGATGAAGGGCATATAGTTAATCCATTCAAACTGTCTGCGATGAGGCAGAACAACATAAATAGGCAGCCATAACAATGTGTGTGCGATGTAGGACACGCGGTTAATCCATTCAAACTGTTTGCGATGAGGTAGAACAACAGAAACATGCAGCCATATCAATGTGTGTGTGATATACGACATACGGTTAACTCGGACGAACTGTTTTCGATTTGGGAACACAACAGAAACGGTTCAACTTAACAAGATGTGTGTGATATGCAACATACAGTTCACATGGATAAACTGTTTGCGATGAGCCAAAAGAACACAAACGAGTCGTGTAAACAAGATGTGTGTGATACGTGGCAAACAGCCGACTCAGATGAACTGTTTGCGATGAGAAATTACAACACAGATGGTCAATACAGTTACTTCGTGTGTGATTCTGTGTGTACAAAAAACTTTAAAAAATGCAAACTAGTTGCTTGCGGTGGCTAGGAGTATCGCACATGATGCGTCTGCGAGTACTCGTGTGCGATGATTAGTATGTTACACATACGTTTCCTTATGTGAACATGTGTGTGAATTTGCAATATGAACAGTTAATATGCAAATGCCTTCTGGACATCGGGCACACGCTTAAACTCAATGAACTGTGTATGATACTAATACTTTCCATGAAAATTAATGAACTTGGGTAACAACATTTGAGTAACATATATATAGTGGTTACACTATTCGACAAAAGGAGGATCTTCCTAACACGATTTTGACAACCATATGGTCCATACCTACATACTTAACATAGTAACAACTATCACATTTTAAGAGGCTAAGGGCCAACAACCATATGGTCCATATCTACATACTTAACATATATAGTAATAGCTAGCACATTTTAAGAGGCTGAGGGCCAACAACCACAACTATCCACTGGAAGCAGCTTGATCACGACAACTCGACATCTCGTCAATGAAAAGGAAGAGCCCTCCTGTGCCTTGGTAGAGCAGGTGTAGGATCGAAAGTATGTCTAGCG